>NC_057348.1:123582991-123882991 GCF_016509475.1 Prionailurus bengalensis
TTTTCCCTCTGCTCATTTGTTTTGTTTCTTAAATTCTGCATATGAGTGAATTCATATGGTATTTTGTCTTTCCCTGACTTATTTCACTTAGCATTTTACTGTTTAGCTCCATCCATGCCATTGCAAATGGCAAGATTCTGTTCTTTTTAATGGCTGAATAATATTCCATTGTACTTCTCTCTACACACATACACACACACACACACATACACACACACACACATACATACTGTATCTTTTTTATTCATTCATCAAAAGATGAACACTTGGGCTGCTTCGATATCTTGTATATTGTAAATGATTCTGCTATAAACATAGGGTGTATGTATCCTTTTGCATTAGTGTCTTTGTATTCTTTGAGTAAATATCCAGTAGTATGATTGCTGGATCATAGCATAGTTCTATTTTTAACCTTTATAAATTTTTTTTGACTTTTTGAGAAACCTCCATACTGTTTTCCAGAGTGGCTGCTCCAGTTGGCATTCCCACCAACAGTGCAAGAGGGTACCTTTTGCTCCACATCCTTGTCAACACCTTTTGTTTATTGTGTTGTTGACTTTAGCCATTTTGATAGATGTGAGGTGATATTTCATTGTAGTTTTGATTTGCATTTCCCTGATGGTAAGTGATGATGAATATCTTTTCACATGTCTGTTGGCCATCTGTAGGTATTCTGTGGAGAAATGTCTGTTCACATCTTCTCATTTTATAATTGGATTATTTGTTTTTTGAAGGTTGAGTTTTATAAGTTCTTTATATATTTTGGATACTAAGCCTATCGTATATGTTATTTGCAAATACCTTCATCCATTTTGTAGGTTGCCCTTTAGTTTGTTGATCGTTTCGTTTGCTGTGCAGAAGCTCTTTATTTTGATGTAGTCCCAATAGTTGACTTTTGCTATTGTTTCCTTTGCCTCAGGAGACATATCTAAAAAGAAGTTGCTACAGCTGATGTCAAAAAGGTTACTGCCTTTGTTCTCTTCTAGAATTTTTATGGTCTCAGTCCTCACATTTAGGTCTTTAGTCCATTTTGAATTTATTTCTGTGTATGATGTAAGAAAGTGGCCCAGTTTCTTTTGCATGTCACTCTCTAGTTTTCTCAACACTATTTGTTGAAGAGACTTTTTCCCATTGGACATTCTTTTCTGCTTTGTCAAAGATTAATTGCCCATGAAGTTGTGGGAATAATGGCTATTTTGACAAGCTTGTTAAAAGGATTGAATGTATGTCAAGTTGCCACCCCATAGAAAATGCTAATTAATTGTTGTGACTATCCCTGAATTAAAAATAATAGAGTACAGTATGAGTGAAAAAAGCCAGATACAAAGATGCGTATATGGAATGATTTTTATAAAAAATATGTGACATAGAAAGAATACTGGCAAGAAATACAAGTGTTATTATGAATATTTTTAAAAGAATAATTCATAGTAGAAATGAAGTACGAAAATGACCGTATGAAAACCAGTGAGCGTTTTTGCTAGAAATTCTTACTGATTTGGGGGAACTGTGTTTGAGAGAGACTTTTGTCTCCTCTACCAGCTAAATTTCAATAAAAATCAAGATTCTGAGTTTTTGGAGGGTATGTTTTTTGTTGGAAGGGAGAATAGGGAAAAGAAAGTACAAATTCATGCTGGGAAAAGAAACAGACTTGGAGGATTATGGTATCTTCAGTAACTTTATTGTTGCTATCGTATTGATGGCAATATTTAGAACTTAACATCTAGGCAACACTTCATTATAGATTTTCATTTTATTATTTTTGGTTGCATGATTTTTCCCAAGGAGGGAAGAAAATATAAATTCATCAGGCAACAGCTATAAATTTTTGTCTACATGTTTCAATATTGTGCAAATAGCAAGTTAATGTACTATCCCGTTCATAAGTGGCAATCTACCTTTTGTGAATTATTGTCAAGGTTTCTTAGATTCAAAACTCTGAACATAAGCAAATGTTTGTGACTAAGCAGAAGTTAACTGATGGAGGTAGTATATCATTATATTATATTCCTTCTTTAACTTCTATGGCTCTTGTCCAAAGGGGACGAATGAATTGTGGCATTGCTACTGGTAAGAAATAAAATATACTTATTTTGAGAGGTTGAGAAAAATATCTGTATAATTCATTCAAGCCTGCCAGAGCTTAAGCAATATTGAGGAGATCTGCTTTTCAGTTTTCCACCCAGGTCTCTGCCTCAACTCCTGCCAAGTAGGGATACTGGCAGTGCTATGCTGGGGTCACAATACAAAGATTTGAATGCTCCATGACTTAGTCTTTGAAATATGTGCCTAGGAATTCATTTGGTAATAACTCCAGGAGTGACTGGATGAGGAAGCAATGTGTAGGTTTCCTTAATGTGTAAGTTTAATCTCAAAGAAGCTCACTCTCTTTGAACTATGGTAATTTACCAACATACCAATCTATTAAGTCTATCTCCATCTAGGACTAAAAATGCACACCATATCCATTATGTGGATCTTTTATAATGGTAAAAATGCATGGGATATGTGATTATTGTGAAATGATGACAATTAAGAGGATTTATAATGTTAAATAGTATATTACATTTATATATGCTTTCAAGTTTAATAGATTACATTAAATGATAATCACTGGTGCAGTTGAGGATTGGAGGAAGCATGAAAACTGTAGGTTTGTTCTTTTGAGGCTTCATCTATTTATACTCAGTTAATAGAATGTAATCAGTTAATATGAAAGGCTTATAAGACATAATTTGTTTTCACTTTTGATACTGATATTTAATTACTTTAAAGCAAGCTCAGTTATATTCAGATAGGAATAATGAAGGCTGTGAATCTCACACTTTAGTCTGCATGAGGATCACGTGGTCAGCCTGTTACAAAATGCACGTTTATAGATTCACAATTGCCAGTACACTCGATTTTGATTTAGTAGTTTTGGAGATAAGACCCAGGAATCATCACTGCAAACACTTACTCTAGGTGATTCTAATTCAAGAATACACTTTGAGCATTGTTTTTCTTTTGAAGTGAGAGAATTGTTTGCTTTTTAGGGGGGTGGAAGGGGCTTAGGTACCACCATTCTCTTAGCAATGTTTGTCTAAATTTTGGATTGTCTTTTTGGATTATCTCTTTTTCTTTCCTTTACTTGTCAGAGTTATTTAGTCAGTAAATCCTCATGCTTCTACTTTTTTCCCTTTTGTATTCAGCCTTTGCTTCCCATTTCCATTGGCATTCAGACCTTTGTTTCCTCACTTGGATTTCTGATTTTCTTCTGATCTAGACTTGGAAGGATCCTTCTCATAATCTACCCTTTTAAAATACCTCTTTAAGATAAGTTTTGTTTCCCATTAAAAAATTGAAAGCTTCATATCTTGACAGTCAGTGATCTGTATGATCTGGTCACATTTTTCCTTCATTGATGTGGACATTCAGATTTGGAAGCGACTTTTAAAGTTAACTGGTTTAGGGGCGCCTGGGTGGCGCAGTCAGTTAAGCGTCCGACTTCAGCCAGGTCACGATCTCGCGGTCTGTGAGTTCGAGCCCCGCGTCGGGCTCTGGGCTGATGGCTCAGAGCCTGGAGCCTGTTTCCGACTCTGTGTCTCCCTCTCTCTCTGCCCCTCCCCCGTTCATGCTCTGTCTCTCTCTGTCCCAAAAATAAATAAACGTTGAAAAAAAAAAATAAAGTTAACTGGTTCAGTTATTCTCATTTTTTTCACCTCCTTGATATATTATTACCTAAAACACTGATTTTTGCCAAATACCATATATTGCCTTCTTGTATTCTGCTGAAATATTCCAGAGTATGTCTTGCTTTATCAGATTCCTGAGAGCGGAATCTATCTTAAACATCTGTTCACTGACTGAATAAGTTAGTTCATTTATTCAATTATTCATTCAGCAAATATTTTTCAAGAGGCTTCTCTGTGTCAAATACTATGCCAACTACCAGAAATGCAGAGTCAGATAAGAGCTCTCTCTTGTCTTCAAACAGTACGCAAGCAGGTGTGGGAGGTGGCAAGTCAGTCAACTGAGTTTACTGTGATAGAGGCTCTAGTGAGCTGTGCATAGGATACTGAGGAGGCCTAGAGATGGGACCTCTCAGTAGGAGTTCAGTGGATGGAGGTTCCCTGAATAAGTATACCTATGATGAACTTTATTTTCTCTCCTTCTCTTTGCTACACATCTTTTGCCACACTCCTACATGTACCTAGTACATTGCTAAGTAGATGAGAGGCTTTAGATAAGTGTTTTAAAATGTACTTGTAGTTAGACCAATGGAAGAGAATAGAAACGACGGAACTAGACCCACAAAAGTATGGCCAACTCATCTTTGACAGAGCAGGAATGAATATCCAATGGAAAAAAGACAGTCTCTTTAATAAATGGTGCTGGGAGAACTGGGCAGCAACATGCAGAAGAATGAAATTAGACCACTTTCTTACACCGTTCACAAAAATAAACTCAAAATGGATAAAGGACCTGAATGTGAGACAGGAAACCATCAAAACCCTAGAGGAGAAAGCAGGAAAAGACCTCTGTGACCTTAGCCGTAGCAATTTCTTACTTGACACATCCCCAAAGGCAAGGGAATTAAAAGCAAAAATGAACTATTGGGACCTCATGAAGACAAAAAGCTTCTGCACAGCAAAGGAAACCATCAACAAAACTAAAAGGCAACCAACGGAATGGGAAAAGATATTTGCAAATGACATATCGGACAAAGGGCTAGTATCCAAAATCTATAAAGAGCTCACCAAACTCCACACCCAAAAAACAAATAATCCAGTGAAGAAATGGGCAGAAAACATGAATAGACACTTCTCTAAAGAAGACATCCGGATGGCCAACAGGCACATGAAAAGATGCTCAATGTCGCTCCTCATCAGGGAAATATAAATCAAAACCACACTCAGATATCACCTCATGCCAGTCAGAGTGGCCAAAATGAACAAATCAGGAGACTATAGATGCTGGAGAGGATGTGGAGAAACGGGAACCCTCTTGCACTGTCAGTGGGAATGCAAATTGGTGCAGCCGCTCTGGAAAACAGTGTGGAGGTTCCTCAGAAAATTAAAAATAGACTTAGCCTATGACCCAGCAATAGCACTGCTAGGAATTTACCCAAGGGATACAGGAGTATTGATGCATAGGGGCACTTGTACCCCAATGTTCATAGCAGCACTCTCAACAATAGCCAAATTGTGGAAAAAGCCTAAATGTCCATCAACTGATGAATGGATAAAGAAATTGTGGTTTATATACACAATGGAGTACTACGTGGCAATGAGAAAGAATGAAATATGGCCCTTTGTAGCAACGTGGATGGAACTGGAGAGTGTGATGCTAAGTGAAATAAGCCATACAGAGAAAGACAGATACCATATGTTTTCACGCTTATGTGGATCCTGAGAAACTTAACAGAAACCCATGGGGGAGGGGAAGGAAAAAAAATGAGGTTAGAGTGGGAGAGAGCCAGAGCATAAAAGACTCTTAAAAACTGAGAACAAACTGAGGGTTGATGGAGGGTGGGAGGGAGGGAAGGGTAGGTGATGGGCATTGAAGAGGGCATCTTTTGGGATGAGCACTGGGTGTTGTATGGAAACCAATTTGACAATAAATTTCATATATTAAAAAAAATGTACTTGTAGAGTTTAATTGGCAATATTGTAGAAAGAATATTGTATTCTTCACTAGCCTTAGGCTCTGGCCAAATTGAAATGTTTGTTTTCCAGATATGTTTACGGCTTTTCTCTTTCTCCTCTTTTGCTCACGCTACACTCTGAAGTTTTTCCTTTCTTTTCTGTATATGGAAATTGTGTCCTTAAGCCTCCCCTCTCTCCTTCAGTTCTTTCCTGACCTAGCTGTAACACCTCCTTCTCAATTCGCAGAGTAGTTTTTCTGCTCTTTCCACAAGTAGTCATCACACTTTAACTGATATTACATATTTGCTTCTTTTTCTCATTGACAGGGCTGATGGCAGGGATTTTGTGACTCCTGTAATGCCTAGCATTGTACATTGCCAAACATAGATGTTTAACCATAACTTGACGAAGGAGTGAAAAGTTGTAAGGAAAGTTTCTATTTTGTTGCTGGTATCTTTCAATTAAAGTGATCCTTCCTGGCATAACTAAGAATGTTTTAGTTCTGTTTGTAATGAATTTAGTAATGCTCTGTATCCGGAGCTTCCATTTCTAGTAGAGTTCTCTGGGTTAAATATCAAGTTTCCAAAATCTCCTGGTACCTTTGAGGTATATGTTTCATTTGAAAATAAATGATTTTGGAGGGTTTACTTTTGTATTCTGTGACACCTCAATCCATATTTTAGTTACTTGCTGCTGGTTTTTACGATGTGGCATGGAAGAGCACTAAATTATATGGTTGAGTTTGTCATTGGTGCTCCACAGGATCTGCTAAGCCTTTGTGGCTATTCGGTCAAAAAGTGCTACCATTCATCTGGACTTGATGTATTTGTGATTAGTGCCTTTCTGTTGAGAAACACATAGGACACACTCTTTCGTGAAATCTTACTACACTGTGCCTGATTATTCTCTCAGCAGTCACAACAAGGGAATTTTATTCTTCAGCTTCTATCACTGAACATTCAAGTGGTAAGAAAAAAAAAACACCAAATGTTTTCTTTATTTTGAAATTTCCTATTCTGCCTGGAATTGTTTGGTTTTGGAAATAGGTTTCCATGTACATTATTGGTCACAGAAAGAGGATTTAGGGAAGAACTATAAAATAGATGGTATTGTAAGTTTGTCATCATCTAAATTTACTGTCAATTACGTTTAGTAATAAAATGCTCTTGTGAGTTGTCTTCCAGGAAGAGAAATGGTCTGCATTTGGAAATCAGGAGTCAATTTTGGCTGTGTCTCTGCCTGCTGTTTGATGTTAATGAGGCCACTTTAGGGGCTCACTTATTCCTGGATGAAATAATAATGCTTTGTAGTTCTATAAGAAGCTTCAAACAGCTCAAAAGCTTTGGATGTTTACGACAATCTCATTAATATCCATATCTTCCTCTAGTAGGTTGGTGTGTGCAGGAAATGAACCGCCTATGTAATTAATTGCCTGAGGTTGGATCTATAGCAGGCCCAGGTCTGGGCTGATGTTTTAGTCACCAGTGCATACTATTTCTGATACTGTGAACTGGGAAGAGTAAAACAATCCTATATGAAGTTTGGAATGTGAGGTCTAATTATTTGGCACTGTTGGAGACTTAGGGATTTTGCAGGTCACTCTCAAATGGTAATAGACATATTTGCTGAAACTGCCCATGGAATTTCTTAGCATGGTTTTACAAGGCTGAGATCTTTACCCTCCTACCTTTTTTGTCTCGTTTCCCATGACTCATTCCTCCCTGCCATGCATCTCTCCTAAACTCCTGTCGTGGCCTTTCATGTCTCTTTTACTGCATGCCTTTTCATGTGCTGTTGGCTTTGCCATAATGCCTTTACCCCTTTACCAGTATGATGGGTTTTCACTCATTCTTTAAAACCTAGCTTTCTTCTCCTGAACCTATATCAAAAACATACATATTTCCTCCATTCCAATTACTTGTGTCTGCCATCATGTTCCCATGGTACTATGTGTATATCTTCTATTATTGGCACAGGGCACTCTGAATTGTAGTTATTTGTATATGAATCTCTACAACTACTTGGGAGGTCCTGATGGATACAGACCATATGATAGTTTTTTTCTTTGTCAGAGCTTAGATATATTAGATGTATTGGATCACTACTATATCTTTGCTAAATTGGTAAAATTCATATACATTAAACTTTCATATTAACCATAGGACTGATTTTAATAAATACCTTGCAAGATCTGCCTTAATTCATAGTCATTCTGCATCCAACTGCAAGTAAAGGCTTTTTTTCTTTACAAAGTATTCCTGATTGAGATAGTTTAAGAGTTAGTATATGACATTTGCATACCAGTGTACATTTCAATGCCTATTTAGGTATTCCATGTTGCTTTTACATTCAGGGCCCTGAGTTTTATACTTTCAGATATCTTTCTCTTAGACAGTATGAGACGTCCAGATATATCTACTGATTTTCCTCTTAGCTGTGGAAGAACAATGTAAGAGTTTTGATTCATAGGAAAGAAAGGAATTTGTGAGCCTAAACTTTCTTCATTTAGAGTAGGATTATTTCTTTAACAATATAACATTATATTATGGGAAATAGGGAATTTAAATTTTATTTGTTAAATTAATCATTTCTAGATCAAATGATATTTATAATTTTTTTAGAGTTTATTTATTTTGAGAGAGAGTGTGAGCAGGGTAGGGGCAGAGAGAGAGGGGAGAGATAGAATCCCAAGCCCAGTGTTAGGCTTGAACTCAACGAATTGTGAGATCATGACCTGAGCTGAAATCAAGAGTCTGATGCTTAACTGACTGAGCCACCCAGGTGCCCTGTATAAATTGTTTTAAAGAATGCTTTGAACCAAATGTTACTAATGAAATAAAAGCTATAAAATACTTACAGAAAGTCATAATGTCTGTAATGCCCCCTATTGAGAACTTACTACATACCAGATAAACTACTAGGTGATTGATCTTTATATATGTGTAAATCTGTATCTGTCTGTCAATCTGTTGGGCACCTAATATATGCCAGTTACTGTACTAGGCACTAAATTATTTTTAAATTATTTTATCCATGTTTGAGTTAGAGACTATTATTCCCATTTTATAGATGGGGAAGATAAGACATGGAGTAATTAATTTGCCAACTAGTAAGTGGCTTAGCTGGGGGTTAAACTCCGGTCTTCTGGGTTCCATAGAATATCTATTAACAGTTTCTACTACACCTGGCTGCTTTGCATTATTTACATTTTTTTCTATGTGAAGTTTTGGTGCCGGATCTTTCTTAGCTATTGTTGTTTGTCACATAAAATTCTAATGGAAATGCTTTGACTGTTGGCAGAGCTCTTTACCCAATATTGAATTTTAGGACATAGTTATAATTTCTGTATCATGACAGGTTTACATAGTCTCATGTCACAGTGTCATTCAAGAAGAATTTGATCTTAAATTTCAGTTTTTTAAAACCAAGAAAAAAGCAATTTTTTTTAATGTTTATATATTTTGAGAGAGAGAGAGAGAGACAGAGAGAGACAGAGAGAGACAGATACAGAGAGAGAGGGAGACACAGAATCCAAAGCAGGCTTGAATCCATGAACCACCAGTATCATGACCTGAGCTGAAGTCAGACGCTTAACCCAGTGAGCCACCCAGGTGCCCCCCAGAAAAGCAGTTTGTAAAGTTTATAGATTTTGTGATTTTAAAGTTTAAAATAACTGGGGCGCCTGGGTGGCGCAGTCGGTTAAGCGACCGACTTCAGCCAGGTCACGATCTCGCGGTCCGTGAGTTCGAGCCCCGCGTCGGGCTCTGGGCTGATGGCTCAGAGCCTGGAGCCTGTTTCCGATTCTGTGTCTCCCTCTCTCTGTGCCCCTCCCCCGTTCATTCTCTGTCTCTCTCTGTCCCAAAAATAAATAAAAACGTTGAAAAAAAAATTAAAAAAAAAAAGTTTAAAATAACTTATGCTTTTTAACTGTAAAATCATTTATAATTATTCATGTCTTTCAAACAGGTACCAGGTGCTTGCTTTTGCAACGGATGCAGATAAAAGACAGGAGACTGAACAACAAAAACTTGGTTCTGGAAAAAGACTTGTTGTAAGGCCTTTTTTAATATATAAAAATTTCAGTAATATTGTATCTAATCACAGATTTTCTTCAGAATGCAAATTCTGGAAAGAAAATTTTTAAAAATATTTATTTTAGCTATTTTTCTTTTCTATGTTATGATTCTATCAATGGGAAAAAATTCAGTTGACTATTATTGAGCAATGGAGACACATGCCTGGCTGTGTCATAATTTATCAGATTTAAAAACAAAGTTTATTTATTTTGAGAGAGAGAGAGAGGGTGAGACAGTGAGGGAGGGGCGAGAGAGAGAGGTACAGAGAGAGAATCCCAAGCAGGCTCCCCTCTGTCAGCTCAGAGTCCAACAGAGGGCTTGAACTCACGAACTTTGAGATCATGACTTGAGCCTAAATTGAGAGTTGGGAGCTTAACTGACTGAGCCACCGAAGCACCCCATTTTTCAGATTATAGAGTTGCACTACTAGAATTATAAATGTCTAGATGGAGTTGCTTTTAACTGAAGTGTTTATAAACTAATGTAGCAAAAGGAGAAAAATTTAAAGAAACCTTTAATAGGCAAAAATATTGCTACTAGTAGGCGTGTGATTAAATATATAAGTAAAAGATAAAAATTAACAGCCCACAAAGATAAAATTGGCCAAATGACAAGGTGCAAGTTTGGTAACTTGAAAAATAGTTTGGGGAAAAATTGTAAATGGTAAATTCTCCATTTAATGAAAATTAGGGGATAAATGATGATTGGGAATTCTTTATCCGGAGAACCACCATCGACAGGAAGGAAAAACAGAAGGAACTGAAAATTATGATGGAAACAGTAAAGTGAATTTGAAATGGCCACATATGAAAGAAACTACATGAAGAAATAATGTGGAATTTAGAATACCAAGGAAGTAAAAATATTAGAGAAAATCAATTTTCTATATTAGGATACAGAAATTAAGATAGGAAGGCAGGCCAACTTGAAGAGCCAAGAATGACATGAAAACATTTTCTTAATACTAGTAAAAAGTGAAAGAGAGCACAACAAATACAAATATGGCATATTTTTTCACAGAATTTGGAGGCACCATACTAATAATAGTTAAAGGATAGACTTTGGAGTCAGATCTTGAGAGCTGTATTTACTACTAATTTTGAGCAAGTTTATTAACCATGCTAAGCCTAAGGTTTCTTAGTTGCAAAATGGTGACGATACCTATTTTACAGTGTTGCCTTTGGAAATATATATATAATGCACTTAACAAAGATGTCTAGATGATGAAGATGACAATGATAATGATGATCAATTTGTCCTTGACCTCCTCCTCAATAGTAGTTGTCTTCCATTTGTCCCATATATTCTGCACTTCAGCCACACGGTCTTCTCTTGTTCTAAATATTCCATGGCTGTTCTTGATTCAAGGCTTCTGCACATAGTTTTTATTTAGTCTGGAATATCCTTTACTCATTTATTTGTACATGTTTATTGATACTACTCTGTGCCTTGCACTGAGAATGTGTTCTGAAAGCAATTACAGATGAGTGATTTTCCCATTCTCCTTTAATTAATGAATAAATAGAGTAAGAAATAGCAGTAAAACTTCCTTTCGTTACACCACAGTCACTTGGCAGGACTGTGATGCCATGGAACATTAAGTATATTGCAGAGAAACAAAATTTATCCAGTGGAATGCTTCTAATAAGGTAGTTGTGGGAAGGCAGTTAAAAGCTGCCTATGTTAGAGCTACCACTTAACTACTTGTTGATTTCTAATTTATTTCTTTTGTGGTCAGAGAAATACTTTGTATGACTTGGAATTCTTTCAGATTTTTTGAGATTTGTTTTATGACCTAGAATATGATCTATCTTGGTAAATCTTCATTGAGCACCTGAAAAGAATGTCCTTTTTTTTTTTTTTTTTTTTTTTTTTTGCTGTTCTTGGGTGTTCTATAAATGTCAGTTAGATTGGATGATAGCATTGTTGAAATTTTCTATATCCTTGTTAATATTTTGACTAATTTCTGTCAATTATTCAGGCAGGGATATTGAAATCTCTGACTGTAATTGTGGATTATCTGTTTCTCCTTGCATTTTTATCAGTTTTTTGCTTCATTTATTTGAAATTCTTTTATTAGGTACATAAGCATTTAGGATTGTTATGTCTCATGATGAACACATCCCTTTTTCATAACCCTCTTTACCTTTTTGAAAATAAACGTCTTTACCTTCTTGCTCTGATAACATTCTTCTTTTAATTAGTGTTATTCTGATATGTTTCCATATTTTTACTTTTATCCAATTTGTGTCTTTGTACTGAAAGTGCATTTCTTGTAAGCAGCACATAGTTGAGTCTTGCTTTTTTTGTTTAGTATGATATGCTCTGCTTTCTAATTTGTGTTTTAGACCATATACATTTCATGTGATTATTAATATGGATAAGTTTAAGTTTGTCATCTGGCCATTTGCTATTTGTCCCATCTGTTTTTATTTCCATTTTCCTGTTTTTCTGCTTTCTTTTGGAGTTATTCAGTATTTTTTATGATTCCATTTTATCTTTGTTGGCTTATTAGCCATAACTCTTTGTTTTGTCATGTTAGGAGTTGCTTTAGAGTTTACGATATTTAATTTACCATGATCTACTCTCAGGTGATAGTATACTATTTCACTTATAAGAGCCATACTTCTGTTTTTCAGCCTTTGTGCTAATTGTCATATGCTATATTTTTACATATACTATAAACTCCATATTACATTGTTACTATTTTTTGTTTAAATATTCAGTATCTTTTAATGTGATTTAAATGAAAAGAATAATATATTTTTACCCATGCAGTTACCATTTCTGGTACTCTTCATTAACTTATGGAGGCCATATTTCCACCACATTTCTTTCAATGTGAGTTCACTGGTAATGAATTCCTTCAGTTTTTCTGTGTCTCAAAAATATTTTTGCATCTTTGTTTGAAAATATATTTTTGGCATAAGATTTTAGTTTGACGGTATTTCCTTCCCTGGTATTTTAAGAGGTTGCCCCACTGTCTTCTTGCTTCCATTGTTTCTTATGGGAAATCTGTCTACATTCTTGTCTTTGCTTCTTTCTTCATCATATCTTTTCTGTGGCTGCTATTCATATTTTCTCTTTTCACTTTTTTGAAGCAATTAGATTATGATGTGCTTTGTGTAGTTTTCTTTATTTTGTGCTTAGGATTTGTTGAGCTTCTTGCATCTGTGAATTTATAGTTTTCATGAAAAGTAGAAAAAAAATTTTTAAAAAATTTTTTAAATGTTTATTTATTTTTGAGACAGAGAGAGACAGAGGATGAACAGGGGAGGGTCAGAGAGAGAGGGAGACATAGAACCTGAAACAGGCTTCGGGCTCCGAGCTGTCAGCACAGAGCCTGATGCGGGGCTTGAACCCAGGGACCGTGAGATCATGACCTGGGCCGAAGTTGGACGCTCAACTGACTGAGCCACCCAGGCGCCCCTAGAAAAAAATGTTTTAAGAGAGAGAAAGAGAGCATGAATGGGAGAGGGGTAAAAGAAGAGAGGGAGAGAGAGAATCCCAAGCAGACTCCATGCTCAATGTAGAGCCTGATGTGGGACTCCATCCCATGACCCTGGGATCATGACATGAGCTGAAATCAACAGTAGGATGCTCAACTGACCAAGCTACCCAGGCACCTTGAAAATTAGAAAATTTTTGACTCTTAATTCTTCAAACTTTTTTTTTTTTTGTCTTCCTTCTTTCTCTTCTCTGAGGACTCCAGTTACACATGCATTTAGGATACTTGAAGTTGTCCCACAGCTCACAGATTTTATTTTCTCTATTTTGTTTTGGATGACATCTACTGCTATGTTTTCAAGACCAGTAATCTTTTTTCTATAATGTCTAACCTGGTATTAATTCCCATGGGTTCCATCTTTATAAGTTCAATTTGCTTTTTTTTTTTTTTATTATATCTTCCATGTCTCTACTTAACTTTTTGAAGGTACAGAATACAGTATAGTTATAATAATTGTTTAATGTCCTTGTTTTCTGATTCTAACACCTGCATCAGTTTTGAGTCAGTTTCAGTTGATTTATTTATCTCTTTTTTTGTAAATCATATTTTCTTATTTCTTTACATACGTGGTGATTTTTTATTAGATGGCAAATATAGTCATTTTCCTTTTGAGTGCTGGATATTTTTGCATTCCTAGAACTCTTCTTGAGCTTAGGCCTGGGACACAGTTAAGATACTTGGACAGTTTGATCCGTTTGGGTTTTTAGATAGGACCAGAGCACTGCTCATTCTGGGGCTACTTATTCCCCACTCCTTAGGCAAAATGCTTCTGAGTGCCCTGCTCAGCTCCCTTTGAATTATGAGGTGTTCCAGTCTGGCTAGCAAACACAGGCAGTATTCCAGGCAGTATGAATGCTGGGCACTGTTACCTCTAATCCTTTTGGATAGTTCTTTCCCTGGCTTTGGGTAGTTTTCTTACATGAATGTGCTGATAGGTACTCAGATGAATATTTGAGAGGATTCTTCACAGATGTCAAAGTTCTGTCCCTGTGCTGGTTTCTCCCCTTTGGCTTGCTGTCTTATGAACTCCAGCTGCTCTGGTTTCTCTGAACTCCCAGCATCCATATTCTTAACTCAGGGAGTTTGCTGGGCCTTGCTTGCATTGCTCCGCCCTGCGCCATGCCCTGAAAACTCCTTCACGGATGGAACAGTCCTACTACTCACCTCATTTGTTTGGTCTTCAAAGGGTTGCTGTCCTTTGTTGTCTGATATTCAGTGCCTTGCAAGCTGTTGTTTCATATATTTTGTCCATGTTGTGTTGTTTCAGGTGTGATGCTAAAGTCTTTTCCTATTACTCTCTCTTGACTGGAAGTAGAAGAACTTTAAAATTATTATTCTTAGTAAACTTCTGTGTTTTTTGAGACTCATTCATTTAGAATGTGGTATATTTCTCTAAGGGGAGGTCACAGAGAGGGGCGCTCATACCTAGTGAATTGAAAGAATTTAATGGCTAGATGTCATCCTGCAGTCTCAGAAACTTGATTTGCCTGAATCCTGAATGAATCATCATCTCAGAATCAGGGACACATCAGCCCAAGTTACAGATAGTGATATTTAATGCTAGAATGCCAGCCTATTAAAATGCAATGAGGGGCGCCTGGGTGGCTCAGTCAGTTAAACGTCTGACTCTTGATTTCAGGTCATGATCTCACGGTTTGTGAGATCGAGTTCTGTGTCAGACTCTGTGCTGACAGTGTAGAGCCTGCTTGGGATTCTCTCTCTCCCTCTCTCTCTGCCCCTTCCATGCTTGCTTTCTTTCTCCACCTCTCTCTGTCTCTCTCTCTTTCAAAATAAATAAATAAACTTAAAAAAATTAAAAAATAAAATAAAGTGTAATGAGAAATGTGATTGTCACAGGACTGACATTTATGTTTTGTATACAGTGGAATCTTTTTATATAGGTAAGTTACACTTGAATTTAACAGTAATGAAATGATTTCTTGGTGTTGAATCCTGATTAAGATCCAAGATAATCTTATTTTTTTTATATTTTTTTAACTTGTAGAAAATCCATTTGGATTTCATACTTTCAGCAGATATTTTAGTACTTAAAGTAGATAAATATCTCAATGATATCTTGATGGCCAGAAATTTGTTTGTATCTTTAATGTGAGTTTTCATATCTCTTCTTTGATCCATTATTTGTTGATTATAACCTAACTTTGAGGACACTCTTATTACCTCTCTGTCCACATGCTTTTGTGCAGCCATCTCACTGTTACTGCCATTTTCAGTATATGTCTGTCAGCTGATGCCTTTGCCCTTTTTTTTATTTCAATTAAAAAGCATTAATTGAGTGGGGACTGAATTCTGAAAAGTATGTTAACTTTAAATTCATTCCTTCATTACTTTAAGAAGCATTGTTTGAACATTGACCGTGTTCCAGAGATATGGAGTTACCCTGGTATAGTTCTTAAGGTGTTGAGGGTCCTGCCTAGGCAACTGGGACAGCTTGTTGGCTGCTCTGTGTGTGTGTGTGTGTGTGTGTGTGTGTATAGATACATAGATTGATAGGTTTTTAAATTGTCTTTATGTTAAAACATTATAGTTACATAAATATTGGTTAGGTTTTACTGCTTATTAAATTTGATTTGTAAAGTAAACACAATATGGAAATTTTTCTTATGGAAATTTTGCAGTGAAGCAGATAACTTCTTTATGTGTATTATTATTATTTTTTGAACAAGTCACGGTCCCTCCTTTTCTGTCATAGGATCTTTGTACAGCCAGCTCACTTTGCATAGGGCATTCTGCCACCCAATCCTCTGCCTGTCTTTTTTCTGCCTCCAGCTTTATTGAGGTATAATTGACAAATAAAAATTATATAAATTTATGATCTTTTGATATATGTACATTGTGAAATGATTACCACAATTAAGCTAATTAACATATCTATCACCTCACATAGTTCTCTTTGTTTTCTTTTATGGTAAGAACATTTAAGATCTATCTTAACAAATTTCAAGTATATGTACAAAACAGTACAGTAATATAACTATAGTCATTAGACTGTACATGAAGTCTCCAGAATTTATCCGTTTTGTGTAACTGAAACTTTGTACCCTTTGACCATTCAGTATCTTCTCATTTACGTCTTCCCTCAGACCCTGGCAACCACCATTATACTCTCTGCTTTTATGAGCTTGTCTTTCAAATATATTTTTTTAAGTATTTATTTTATTTTTGAGAGAGAGAGAGAGAGAGAGACAGGGTGTGAGCAGGGGAGGGGCAGAGAGAGAGGGAGACATAGGATCCAAAGCAGGCTCCAAGCTCCAAGCTGTCAGCATAGACCCTGATGTTGGGTTCGAACTCATGAACTATGAGATCATGACCTGAGCTGAAGTCTGCACTTATCTAACTGAGCCACCCAGGTGCTCCTGAGTTTGTCTTTTTTAGATTCTGCATATAAGTGAGATCATGTAGTATTTGTTTTTCTGTGCCTGACTTATTTCACTTAGCATAATGCCTTCCAAGTCCATCCATTTTGTCACAAATGGCAGGATTTTCTTCTTTTTGAAGACTGAATAATATTCCATTATATTATACACATTATATAGTGTATTATATAGAATATCTCACACATTCTGTTTATTCGTTTGTTCATCAATGGACAATTTGGTTGATTCTATATCGTGGCTATTGTGAATAATGCTGCAATGAACATGGGATTGCAGTTATCTCTTTAATATTCTGTTTTCATTTCCTGTGACTGTATGCCCAGAAGTAGGATTTCTGGATCATATACTAGTTTTTAATTTTTTGAGAAATCTCCCTATTGTTTTCCATAGTAGCCGTACCAATTTATATTCCCACCAACAGTGCAAAAGGGTTCCCTTTTCTCTACATCCTTGCCAACAAACTTGTTACCTCTTGTCTTTTTAATGGTAGGCATTCTAACATGTGTGGGGTGATATCTCAAGGTGGTGGTTTTGATTTGCATTTCCTGATAATTTAGTGGTTGGGCATTTTTTCATATAATTGTTGGCCATTTGTATATATTCTTTTGAGAAATCTGTTCAAGTCTTTGCCTATTTTTAAATCAGGTTGTTTGTTTACTTGCTACTGAGTTGTCTAGTTCCTTATGTATTTTTAGGTGTTAACCCCTTATTGGATAGATGGTTTGCAAATATTTTCTACCATTCCATAGATTATCTCTTTACTTTGTTAATTGTTTCTTTTGCTGTGCGGGAACTTTTTAGCTTGATGGAATCCTTTTTGTCTATTTTTACTTCTGTTGCCTGTGCTTTTGGGGTCATATCCAAAAATTCGTTGCCTAAAACAATGACAAAAAGCTTTTCCTTATGTTTTCTTCTAATGGTTTTACAGATTGAGGTCTTATGTTTAAATCTTTATCCATTTTTGAGTTGATTTTTGCATATGGTGTGAGATAGGGGTTCAATTTCATTCCTCTGCATGTGAATATCAAGTTTTCCCAATACCATTTTTTAAAAAAAGTATTTATTTATTTTTGGGAGAGCACAAGCTAGGGAGGAGTAGACAGAGGGAGACAGAGGATCTGAAGCTGGCGCTGCACTGACAAGCTGACAGCAGCAAGCCCAATGTGCAGCTCAGATTCATGAGCCATGAGATCATGACCTGAGCAGAGATCAAGAGTCAGATCTTCAACCGAGTGAGCCACCCACTCCAGGTGCCCCTCCCCCACCGCAACACCATTTATTAAAGAGACTGTCCTTAGTATGTGCTCTTGATACCTTTGTTGAAGATCAATTCATTGTAAATGCATTTATTTCTGGGCTCTGTTCTGTTGCATTGGTCTAGATTTTTTTTTTTTTTTTAAATGCCAGCATGGTGCTATTTTGTTAAGTATAGCTTTGTAGTGTATTTGAAAATCAGGTAATTTAATAAATTTGATGCTTCCAGCTTTGTTCTTTTTGCTCAAGATTGCTTTGGCTATTTGGAGTCTTTTGTGGTTCTGTATGGATTTTAGGATTTTTTTTTCTATTTTGTTGAAAAATACCATTGGGATTTTGGTAGGGATTTGAATCTGTACATCACTTTGGGTAGGGTAGTATGGGCATTTTAATAATAGTAATTCTTCTAATTGATGAACATGGCATATCTTTCCATTTATTTGTTTTTCAATTTCTTTTATCAATTTTTTGCAGTTTTTGTTTTACACATCTTTTTATTTATTTTTTTTTAACATTTATTTATTATTGAGAGACAGAGAGAGAGCACCAGAAGGAGAGGGGCAGAGAGATGGGGAGACACACATTCTAAAGCAGGCTCCAGGCTCTGAGCTGTCAGCACAGAGCCTGACGTGGGGCTCGAACCCATGAACCACAAGATCATGACCCGAGCCGAAGTCGGATGCTTTACCGACTGAGCCACCCAGGTGCCCCAAGTTTTGTTTTACACATCTTACACCTCTTTGGTTAAATTTGTATGAGTCTTTTTTTCCCCTGCCCCACTCCCCAAATTTATATGAGTATTTTTGAACCACTGAATAGCTTATATCATCTGGCAAAAGATGGGACAAAACCTATTAGAGTATATAAAATATCAGAAATACGGTTATCGCAAAAAAAAAAAAAAAAGGGAAGACTAGCCAGTCTTTCTGTCTGCTTTGTTGCGAAGCAATTTCTTAATTGTATTGATATGAAAGTAACTGAAATGCTTTGTTTTTAGCAACTAAATTGATTTTAGCCTTTTCTTTGTAGGTGGATTGGACTCTAAATATTGGAGAGCAAGCCCTTGATATATGTATTGTCTCTTTCAATCAGTCAGCATCTTCTGTTTTTGTTCTTGGTGAGAGAAACTTTTTTTGCCTTAAGGATAACGGACAGATTCGATTCATGAAGAAACTTGATTGTAGCCCAAGTTGTTTTCTCCCATATTGCTCAGGTGTGTAGAAGTATTTTTCTTTTATCTTTTCCATATGTCAAGGCTAGTGATATACATCAGAAAAAGCCTAATTCACACGCATATATTTTAAACATCTAGGAAAATAGTTTTATACAGAACATGTAATGGAAATTTTAACTTCAGAGTTTGAATAGAGTTTTGATATAAAGCACACATTTGGTTTTGTCAGTCATTTTACTTTGTACAGAATGACTTGGAGAATTGGCCTCAGATATACATTTATGCTTTCCAAAATGTGGCTGTTCAAGATGTTTCCAAAAGAACACCAGACTCTTAAAAGCAGAATGGAGCATATAGTAATGTCCAATAGAATGACTTATCTGTGGCTAATGCTCGGTAAGTCATTAGCTTAAAGGTGTTAAATATTAATGAAATTCATACTTTCTAGATAAAATGCAAAAGTGTTGGCTACTATCTACTTCTGGTTCCCAAGTCTGTAAAATCATTGTGTAATTTTTGATATTCGTGCTTGAAGTTAAAAACTAATGTGTTACTAAAATAAATGCTTTTTTACTTTAGGCATTAACATCAAGACATTAGAATTAATTTGTATACTAAATCCCTTAAAAGTGATTTAATATACTGTTGCAGATAACTGTTTTCTTATCTTCTTTTCTGTCTTCAACATACAGTTTCTGAAGGAACAATAAATACTTTGATTGGAAACCATAATCACATGTTACATATTTATCAGGATGTGACACTGAAGTGGGCCACTCAGCTTCCCCACATTCCTGTAGCAGTAAGAGTGGGCTGTTTACAGTAAGTGATTTAATGTTTTTTTTTGTTTGTTTGTTTTGATCTTAGTCAAGGAATTCTGTAGAAGTTTTATGAAATAATAGCAAGTGATTTTACTGAAGAATGACAATTGACATTGTAGTGTGAATGTCAACGATAGAAATAATTTAAAATATAACTTGTATTGGAAAAGGATGTAAAAAAGTCTTACTTAGCACCATCAATCATTTTTATGTTATTTTAATTCCCATGCAGTTAACACACAGTTATATTAGTTTCAGGGGTACAATATAGTGATTTGACAATTCCATACATCACGCAGTGCTCATTACAACAAGTGCACTCCTTAATTGCCTCAATCATTTTTATTTAGTATCTCTAGGAAGACATCATTTGTAAATTAAAGATTTAAAGAAAATGGTTTACCTGATAGATTATTTTCTTTAAAATAGAAAAGGATTTCTTCAAGCATGTGATGGGTCCCATTTAGAGAGCGTTTATTGTTAGACTGAGAGTACTACACATGGAAACTTGTTTCAGACCTTATTATGTCAGGTGGTGCAGAATTGCTGATTGTGTTTAAGACAGTTTAGATTATAAATTGGGCCAGTATGCATTTAAAATGAAAGATATAACACATGTCCTAAATTTACAAAATTTATCAAAAGGAGAGAAATGAGACATAAGTGTGTAATTTTTCTAGGTTGTTGGTATAAAAGGCAAGAGCCTGACAAACTTTTAGCATCTCGGATTATGTTTAGGAATTGAAAATCTCAGTGAATATGTAGAAACACAACTCTTTTTTTTTTTTTTAAGGTTTTATTTTTATATAATCTTTATACCCAATGTGGGGCTGGACCTCACTGCCCTGGGAGCAAGAGTCGCGTGCTCCACTGACTGAGTCAGCCAGGTGCCTCTAGAAACACAACTTTCTATAAAGCTTTATAGATTCCCTAGATCTATTCAGTTCTACTTATTTAGATCATTTGATAGAACATTTAAAAACCATATGTAGAGTTCTTCAATGGCACCTATCGTATCTAATCAGAATGCCTAATTCCCACGAATTAAGATACTGGATGTATAATATTGTTGAAGCTCAATGAAGGGTATTCATACTTGTATTAATGGTTAATCTAAAGCCTGAGTATTGGGAAAATGGAAACAGTGTTTTTAAAACATCAAATATTTTAAAAAGAAGTTGCTTTCTCATGTTTTATGAGAAAATATCATCATACTTAACACAAATTATGGTTATTTTGTATCTGAAGAAAAATTTAAAATTTGAGATTGGCTTTTACCACGTCTACCAGATAGTCTTTTAAGTTCAACCTAACACTTAGACTCCCCAGACATTTTAAATCAGATTTACTTAGGAGGATTTAGAACAGGAAAAACATCTTGCCAGCAGGGCAACGTCAAGTATTTCTCTTCTGGGAGAGTCATTCTTGCAGCAGTCCATATATCCATCCAAGAGCTGTTCTCTTTGGCTTCTCAAGTGACAGCTCAGGGGCAAGAAGACAGATCTACACTGGTGGGTATGTGGCCCGTCTTGGCTTATAATCCCCATGCCCTTCAGTTTTAAATACTAAGAAGTCATTGTGGTTTTTGTGTGTATGTGGGGCATAGGAGGTGATGGATAGAAAGACCTATTGAGACTATTTAGTTGAAATGCTTATTTTACACATGTATGATTTACTGAGACATGCCTATTTCAAGTGTCCCTATACTCAGAAGCTCAAAGATAATGTTTCTCAGCAGATATTTATGGTTAATTTATAGTTCAGATGTCCAGATGCATCTTTTATAAGTCAAGGGTCCAGAAATAACTGAAATTATTAGCAGTGAAAAACCAAATTTCCATAATGTGCATCAAGATGTTTCTATTCAGAAGTAGTCTGTCGCATCTAAACTTAGGTATTAGTGGGTGAAACTTCCTCTATCTCATAGCTTTTTCAAGATCAGGATTATAAATAATTAAATGCAAGTATTTCCATTAATGATTTCTACAGTTAATTTATAGCAATAACTTTTAATTATTTGTTGGAAGATTTTTCTTATTTTTCTGTAGTTTAGCATTAAAGTATATAGTTAGACTGTTCGAAAGAATTTCAGTATAATTTTTATTAGAATTTTAAAAGTGATTCTTACTGACTTAGCTCTAGCATACTTATGTTTAGAAGTTATTATTTGAAATTAGAAGCAGTGAAATAATTTTGCTTCTGCTTTTTATTACCTTTAGAGTTAAACTTTTTGGTGGAAGCTTCCTTGGCTGAGTGTGTTTATTTGTAAAGGAAATTGCTGCTATTTTAATATGTTTCTTTTCAATGAATAAGAAATACTGGATTTGAATCAAGTTGATGCAATTATACTTAATAACAGCATTTTGCTCAGAAACTAAGATGCTTTATTTCCTCCCACTCCCATCTACTTGGCAGCCCAAGTCTTCTCTACCTTGTTTATTATAAACCGATTCTGAATCTGTTTCCTTCTTTCAACGACATTCTTGATTAGAGAGAGTTCCTTTGGTTTAATTATTTTAATTTTTGTGGATTAGACTATGGGAATGTGAAATAAGAATATAGTGACATGTGTGCATGTTATAATGTTCTTCAAATTCTCTACTATTAACTGTTTTCCTCTCATTGCATGAAGTAGCTGTGGAAGCCTGGCCAGTATCTTACCTCTGCTGTGGTCAGTCTCCCAAATGGCAAATAAAGATCATTATTTATCGGTAATGTTACTCTCTCGAGAGATATGAAATATACCTCAAAGTTGAAGTCTATTTGAATGAATGTTCAAAGTGATGAGAATCTTTCCAAACTTTAGCTGGCAACCACAGCCATTGTGCCTTAAAATCTTATTGCAGTTCATTTTTTAGCATAAACAGTTTGGTCTAGTATTTGAGTGTATTTCTTCCTAGGCTGTATCTAGTATAGTAACTTGTTGTAACTGTCAGTATTTAACTGTTTCATTCTTTAACCTTCATGGTTGTAGTATTCTTTACTAGAATGTTTTCCCCATTTCTTCTCTGGATTCCCCAGTCTCTTTTATCTTTGAGTCCTACCTGAAGTCACATAAAGAAGACTTCCCTCCCTGCTTTGGTCTCCTCTTTCTCTGAATTTCTATAATATTTACATTATTTTGGTGACTGCTGTTTGATTTTGCTAACTCCTCAACTCAGTCACGCACTCCTTTAATGTGGGGGACCCTTTCTGCTTTTGCATATCACACTGAATCATCAGCCCCAAAGCTGAATATATAGTATATACTTGGTAAACTTGTAAAAAAATCTGTGATTTGTGCATGTCAGGGGGAGGAATGGCTAAAAACACCTTATAAGAGCTTTCAATGGAAGTTCCTTTTCTTAAAAATATGAAACAATTGAGAGTCCTAGATGGAAGGCTATTATTTTTTGAAAACAGATTTATTGGGAGAGTTTTCAAATTTCAGTGACTTTTTTTTTTTTTTAAGTTTAACTTTTGCTGTTACTTTGTCATTTCTCTTTTTGTGTGCTGTGTTGAAAGGGAACGTGGACCTATATATACACTTTTTACTCTGTTGTATTTTTGAGGATTTACTTTGTGGCTTAATAGTACACATAAAATTTGTAAATATTCCTGGAATTACGGTAAAGCATAAATTATGATTTTAGAGCTTCTGCATTCTTTTTGATATTTTCCCCTATTAATCTGTTGCAGTTCAGGAATGGAATGTTAGTCTTTCATTTCCATATTTTTCTGTCTTTTTGTTGTTGTTGAATATCTAAGCATTTTGATTTATATAGTCTAGTTCAATGAATTTGCCTTGTGTTTATGATATTTTACTTTTTTGGTGAGTTAAAAAAATTTATCAATATAAAATGACCTTCTTTGTGTTCTCATTTAATATTTCTTTGTTTTTGTTTTGTTTTATTTACTTTAAGTACACTTTGCTATTCATTACTGGCATGCCATGGTCTGTGCTTTTCTTTAATCTGTAATTTTATCTTGGATGTATCTCGTATACACAGAATTTCATTGGATTTTTTAACCCATTCTTAAGACCATTGCCCTTTAACTGACCCATTTATAATTGTTATAATCCATATACGTGGCCATTTTTCTTTTATGGTATGTTGTAGTTTTAATAGTATTTCCTTTGCCCTCCATCTCTATGTGAGTTAGAGTTCTCTGTACTTGGATATCCCATGTATTGGATAGTATATACACATATGTATCTCTTTTCTTTATTTCTATTAGTGTCGACTTTTCAGTTTTGCCATAATCCAAGAACAAAATGAATCTTTCTCCCTGTGATAGGCAAGGGATTTAATACAGTTTCTTTCTCCTTTCCTATCCCCCACCCTGCTGTCTGTACCAGCTCCACGCACAGGCCTGGGTGTAAACGTGAGCTTGTTCTCACACATATCACCCTACACACCCACACACCCACACAGACTTTGTTACTGTTTGTTCTTTGCTACAGTAACATAAGGTTTTAGCTATAAATTATTGTTAAACTATTCTAGTGCTTTTTTGGAGAATGTTTTCAAATTTGTATTCACTTTTTATCTAGACCTATACTAATTTTTGTTATTTTTCTATATGTATTAAAGGTTGTAAATCCTTTTATATTACAAATTGAAATTTTTAAAATTTATTAATTTCACTTCATCTCTTAATATGCTAATTTAATACTGAACTAATGGTGTAGGGTGTTAATATTGCATGGTAAAAATGTATTGTCACATTTCCCCCTCAAACTTTATTGATGTTGCTCCTTTATTTTTTAATTTTTTTTATTATTTTTTTATTGTTTAAAAAATTTTTAAATTTTTTTACATTTATTATTTATTTAATTAATTTATTTTTTTAATATATGAAATTTATTGTCAAATTGGTTTCCATACAACACCCAGTACTCATCCCAAAAGTCCTTTATTTTTTTAAAAAGAACTTTTTTGAAAAAGAATAATCTTGTGATTTTTATAAAAAGCATAGAACTGAACTATTTAAAACTCAAGAACTATTTGAAAGTGCAAGTAAAAAACCAGAAAAATAAACTAACTCTGCCACCAAAGTTATCTCAATATTACCACCTAGAATTAACATGTGTTAGCACCTATTAAACATGAAGCTGATATTTTTGTCTGCACATATGCATATTTAGGCATAAAATAAAATTTCCAAAGCAGAATAATTTTTTTTAAGTTTTTACTTATTTTATTCGTACTTTTAAAAAAGTAAGCTCTGTGCACAATGTAGGAGTGGAACTCATGACCCTGAGATCAGGAGTCGTGAACTCTACCAACTTAGCCAGCCAGATGACCCCAGAATAATCTGTTTTTTAAACATATATTTATTTCATTATTTAATTATATACACACACACACACACACACACATATATGTGTATATATATATGTTTGTGTGTGTGTATATATATATATATATATATATATATATATATATAATTCTAACAGACAAAAGGAATAGATGAAATGGAAGGAATAAGTGAATTTCATGTAAATGTTTATTCACAACAATATATTTTAGTTTCTAAAAGACCCTACTAAAGAATAGAAAAAAAATAAAAGGTTATTATTATTTTGTTTGTTTCAAGTAATAAGTTTATGTTTGTAATTTGTTACAACAGACAATTTCAGTTTTTTTTCAAGCTGCATTTCAATGTTTGGCAGTGTGCATTGACTCCCTGTTATCAAAGATAAGGAAAGCAGCATACTTAATAGTGTACTTCTTATTCCTCTCTTTTTGCCAAAATTGGTTATTGTTGGTATACTATTATTATTCATTTTGTCAAAGTTTAAAACAGTTGCGTATATTTTAGTAATCACAATTTTCACAGTCCTTTCATCTTATCCATGTCTCTAAAAAAGCTTACTGTCAGTGTTTTTTCTTTGTTTCTTTCTTTATTTCTTTTACTGTTCCTGAATTATCTTGATTCACTTCTTGGTTGGTTGAGTTTAATCATTCAGCAGTCTTGAGGAAAGCCTCTAAGTCTTCCTGCATTCTTGAGAGTTGTTTATTGCTGTTATACTTGAAGATTATCTTAGCTTCCCTCAGAAATTTGGACATTCCATTTGGTGTTGACAGTTGCTGTGGAAAGGCCTGAGGCTGACTTAAATATATTTTTAAAACTTCTTATTGAATGAATACTTTTTCTGTCTAGATGCTCATGTGTAGCTTATATATTTTTTTAATCCTTAGGGGTCCGTAAAATTGACTAGCATTACTGACAGTTGATTAATTTTGCATTAATATTGTTCTGGGACAAGGTGAGCTTTGGTAGATTCATGTTTTTATTCATTTCAGGAATATATTATTCCATTGTAACTTTGAATATTGGTTCTGCTCTACTAGTTTAGTTTCCTTAATATCAGCGTTACAAATATGTTAGCTCTACCTTGTCTTCCAAATCTAGCATCTCCTCATTAATTATTTGTATATTATTTTCTTTCCATTTTGATTTCTGTGATTTTTTTCCATGTCTGTCTATCATGTTCTTGAGTTTGTTTTTATTTTATTTTATCTTATTACTACTTTTAATGTGGCCTTCATCCCTATAGCTTTTGTTTGATCTTTTCAAATGAAAAAATTATGTTGATAATTCATTGATACAGTGCTATTTGATTTCTCCTTTTGTTTTCTCAGGAAGTTCTTGGTATGGATATTTTCTGCCTTTTGCTTATGTTCCTATTTTCTTCATCTCTTTGTTTCACCTCTTTTACTTTATTTGCAATTTCTATACATAGGTCCCCTGTTAATTACTCTACAATTATTACTTTTTTTTTTTTTTTTAGATGGAGATAGTGCGAGTCAGGGAGAAGGGCAGAGGGAGAGAGAATCTTAAGCGGGCTCCACCCTCAGCAGCATGAGGCTCAGTCCCATGCTCCTGGGATCATGGCTTGAGCCGAAATCAAGAGTCAGATGCTCAACTGACAGAGCCACCTAGGCACCCCATTGTTACTCATTTTAAAAAGGGTGATAGTCATTTTCTGAAGAATCATGTGGGAAAGAGGGGAGAGACTAATGAGCTCAGACCACCTGAGTCTTTTTTACCTTCTCACTGCATTTATTTTTTTCTTTACCCTAGTGACCCATTTCACTCAGCTTTTAGGGTTTAAGAGGTTGGTCAATCTAACAGAAGTCTCCCTAGATCCTCAGTCACAGGCCCTTGGTGCTAAGAATTAGTGGCTGCTGGTTGTTTTGTGATCTTCATTGGTTAAGAAATGAACTGATAGATAAACGCATCTTTTATTTACACTGCGTTTTTTTGATGTTGCATCTCCTGCATCCCACCTATGGCTTTGGATCCCATCATGCTAGTATAGGACCTGACCATTCTGCTTGAGGTCTGAGGAGCATGTGCCAGCTCTTGCAGCCTTGTTATTTTGGCCCACAATTTGAAATGTTTGGCAGAATAGATGCGTCTCAAAGTTTGTTAATTGTGATTATAGTTATTTCCTTGTTCCGCTTTCCCTTTTTGTGTGTAGGGGGTGAGTGGTTGTTATTGTCATACTTTCTGATGTTTTTTGTCAGTTTTGAGGAGTTCTGCTATACTGTTTTTGACTGGAAGTTATTTCTTTTTTAAAAAAATTTTTTTAATGTTTTGCTTATTTTTGAGACAGAGAGAGAGCATGAGCGGGGAAGGGCAGAGGGAGAGGGAGACACAGACTCTGAAGCAGGCTCCAGGCTCTGAGCTGTCAGCACAGAGCCCAACGCAGGGCTCGAACTCACAGACTGTCAGATCATGACCTGAGGTGAAGTTAGATGCTTAACCAACTGAGCCACCCAGGCGCCCCTGGAAGTTATTTCTTTATCAGTTAATGTTTATTGTTGCTGGGGAGAGGATTGATTTTTGGACAAATTTGATTTTTGTTCTGTTAAGAGTAACTAGTTCTTTATGTCTGATGGCTTATAGAATGTTTATCATTTTTCTCTGTAAAGGTCACATTTGCCACTATATATTTGTCTCATATTGTTTTTCTTGATTTAGTTGGGAACGTAGTGAATTTAGTTTGTTTAAACCATTTGTTTAGCAGTTAAAGAAAGCTTCTTTATGTTTTATCTTTGATTATTCTTTCAGTTCTGTTTGATGTATTCTTTATTTGGGGATATTAGTATCTTTTGGTTGGCTATTTTCTGTTCCTAATATATGCTATCTTCTTCCTGATAATTTTCATTTCTGCGTCATTTTATTTCCTGTTTTCTAGTACAGTGTCTGTATTTTGTGTTCTTAATCATTGGTTTGAGTTTCCACAGCGTTAGTTTTGTTCTTTTCAGTGTCTACCATTGGAGATTTTTTTAGTCTACTGAGACAATATCTTTCTACTTCTCATGCCTCATACCTCCTGCACCTTTGTCATGAGTACCCATAGTAGTACACAACAGGCTACAATTTCCATGATGCCCTTGTACCCGGTATGTCTTATTTTGAAACATGTTGATAGTGTTTATTTGAGGACTCTATCTCTGAGCATATTAAGTACTACTACTAATATTTGTCCCTTATGTGGCCAATTGTTTTATAGAATTTGTTACCCCTATATGGATGTGGATAGGTAGTATGGGGGGGGGGTCAAGGGCAGTGGTAAAGGTGGGAAAGGTTCAGGTGAGTAGGGTTAAAGTATATTACTTCCATCATAGGTCAGATTTGAGTAGTAAGAGATACGTGCATAGTTTTATTGTTCACGTAGAACCTGGGTTTCTGAACCAGACTGAGTCAGGGGTGGGGATTAGGGAAGAAGAAACATCTTCCTCTCTTTGTTCACATGGTCTTTATAAAATGAAGCTGGTGTGTGGCATGAGCTAAAACAATACTCTTGGCTTCATCTACTTGGTAACCAGTCTAAATTTCTTTTGGGTTCTGGATTTATAATTTATGGGGTTGTTTTTCTCTCTCTCTTCCCACCTTTCTGCTTTCTTCCAATGACTTTTGTGTTGGTGTCTTTGTCTCTTTTCAGTTCTTGCTTGGTTATTTTAGTTAGGTATTGGAAAGCTTGCACTGAAGGCTGTTGCTATATTGAATTGAATATTTCAGGAGAGCCTTAGGATCATATTATTCAATTGCACAGAAAAATCTGTTTGGGAAATGGATTGGAATAGTACTGAATTTAGAAACTCTTTTGGAGAAATTAGCTCCCCCCCATTCTAAGTGCCTTTCAATTTCCGAAAATAATTCTGTTCAAGCTAGACATTACACAGTATAGTGTTTTGTTATTTTGAAAAAAAAAATAAAATAAAATGTCAGCCTTTTTGGACAGATGTGATCCTTGAATGGTGGCTGAACTCTTGAGTTTACACAGAAAATATTACCATCTTTAGTAATTAGATACCCCACTATCCTCCCTTCCCAGTTAATATTGGTCTTACTTTGTGCAGTGTTCATTATAGCGGAATTCTTGTTCAATGAAAGAATTTGTATCCTTTCATGAAATTTGACATAGTGGGTTTAATATTAATATTATTATTTTCCTAACTTTCTCATCTCCCTATCGTAGTGTAGTATTTATATTCCTTTGGTGGTTTTTAGAAACTTGTGTTTTGGTTGTAACTGATGCTTTTGGCTTTGTAATTAAATTAAGTTTATTTAGCTCATTTTACTGTTTTAAAATACTGAATTTCAGTGTTTTCATGATTATTTTTTTCCTGAGAAGTCCATCTTCTTCCCCTATTTTTTGTTTGTTCATTTTGTTTTGTTTTGCATTTTCATTCTATTTGGGAAGTCAAAAAATATTTTCTTTTCTGTATTAATAGTGACAAATCAGTTTTAAAGAAACCCATTGTAACTTAAGTGGCATATGGTTATAATTGGGTTTTTAGCCAGAAATGTTGAATAGGATAAGAGAACCCCCAACCAGAAAATGGGGGCTTCACTTGGGGCCTGGTGGGCCTGCTAATGCAACATAACAAATTGTTACTTAACAAATATAAGGAGTTGTGGGGAACAGAAGAACAGAATTGATTATATTTGCTATTTTTTTCTTCCTCTTACTGTTAATACCTCACTAACCATGAAGTGGATAAGTTGTTTATGCCAATTGTATTGAAAAATTTTTGGAGTAAAATGAATTGCATTACTTTTGATGATTACCATTACTTGCATGCATGTATTTCCATTGTGTGAGGTCAAAGTTTTAATGAGGTTATCTCTAGGTTTTATATTGATTGGATTTCGTGCTGCTTGAACAAGAATTGTGCTTGTAGGGGAGCCTGGGTGGCGCAGTCGGTTGGGCGTCCGACTTCAGCCAGGTCGCGATCTCGCGGTCCGTGAGTTCGAGCCCCGCGTCGGGCTCTGGGCTGATGGCTCAGAGCCTGGAGCCTGTTTCCGATTCTGTGTCTCCCTCTCTCTCTGCCCCTCCCCCGTTCATGCTCTCTCTCTCTCTGTCCCAAAGATAGATAAACGTTGAAAAAAAAAAATTAAAAAAAAAAAAAAAGAATTGTGCTTGTAATGTCCTTATTAGCCATGTGGCTAAGCCATGGCCGACATATTGCCTGTGATATGGTATGCTACTTTTATGAACTTCAGTATTGCTGCTTTGATAAGTGTTTTATTCACATGGAAAAGACTTGCAATCATCTTGTCAATAAATTAAAAAGCCATGTCTTTGTTGTTATTTGTCAGTGGGGGTTATAACCCTCAGAAAAACTCTCCTTATGAAAATTAGAAGTCTTTTGCTTGGTCTCATGTTCTCATTATCATTTTATTTTTTTATGTAATAATGTAAAACACAGCCTCCTCCATTCTCATGAAAAGCTTAATAGTAATTACAGTTCCATATTGTTTGACTTCGTTACATTCCATAGTAAATGTTTAATTTGCCTGCCAGAGGTTTTAGAAACACTGTATAGCCAAGGATAAGGAGTTGCACTTAGAATGCTAGTTGGGTTTGTATTTTTCTGTTTTATAGATTAAATGTTTCAAAGGTAGAATTCTTCTTATTACCATGTATTTCCACTGAAACATTTCTCTAGACATACTATCATTCAGACTATGAACTTGTCTTAAAAATGAAGCTCTCAATCTGAAAGAAAATAATCTCTGTGGAAAAATACCTTTGTGTTTTGGGTATGATTCTCTATCCCCTGATGGATATAGGAGCTAGTTTGATAGTAGATATGGGGGATATGGGTGGAAGTGGGGGAGTCAGTTGTTCAATAGAGTTGTAGCCAGCAGGAAAGTATTTTGCTTTTTACTAGTTATGGTAGATTTTGCTTTTTAGCAAGCACATATCTTCTTGACTCTGGTTCTGGGAGATCATTTGTATCAGGTTGGTGACTTGCTTTTAGCTTTCTTGGAAATCCATGCAATTTTACGTAATCTCCCCTCACGTCAAGAATTCTGGTTTCAAAGATAGAGTGAGGCTGTTTTGGTGTGTGTGAGGCTTTTTTGGGGTATGTGTGTATGTCTGTGTTTAACATCTCTATTTCCCAGGGAAAAAAGGTTATGGTTTTTTGGGTTGCTTACTGGAGAATACAAGAGTGAAACGAAGTGAGTTTTTGGGTGACATTAGGTTTATATGCTGCTAAGAACTTTGGAACTTTGGATGGACTTAGTTCCTTTAGCTCGTTAACCAACGTATGGCCTGTATTTCGGAACTCGCTTTGGCATATAAATCTGGGTTATTGCCAAAATAAAAAAATATGTTTGTAAATGTATAAATCTTGCTGTGTAGGCTAAAGCTGGATGAATTAAAATTAGAATCTCTTGTTATCTGAAAGGAAATGCAAGAAACATAGCAGTATTTTATTGCCTGCTGTGCACTGGCATCATTGCATTGTTAGAATCTTAGATCTGAAAAGAACTGTGTTAGCAGCTAATCCAAAACTGTTGATGTGTTTCCTGTATGAGGTTTAGTAGTTTAGAATCTTTTATTAACTGCCCACATCTTCAAAAAACAGATTTAGGAGAGTGACAGTATATATTTTTTTAATTTCCAGAGAACAGAATATTAAGTAAAATTATTAAAAACAAGGTTAAAAATATAATACAGTCAAATAATCATGTCATCAATAAAGTCTTTTTTGTAACATTAACTTGAAACTTGTAAGTAAATCAAATCTTACCTGGTAAAATAGGGCTTTAATTCTCAATTGTCCGACCTCTGTGATCATCAGGATATGCCACTGAGCAGATAGGACGGCTTGCATATACATTCTAAAATGGATATTTGTGTTCTACCTGTAGGCAAGAGAAAATCTGCTGCCTTTTGTTCACTACACTACAGTTTACTATTTAAGTGTAAAATAAAAACAGGGTTACTACAGGTAGTAGAGTACAGATACCTGTGTACTTTAAGTGTATAATATTTAAAACAATACAGGAGAACTGTACTAATTCAAAGTTTAAGTGTTTTTGTCTTATTTAAGTAAAAGGTGATAGAATGCCAGTAGTGAACATTAATTCATTAATGTAGAGCCTATGTTCTAATTAGAGTTTATATTCAAGTCTTGATAAGGCTTGGTTAGATAAAAACTTGGCTTAGTATAGAGAGAAAGATTTATTATCCTTTTATTTTCCCTTGTAGTTCATCAAAAAATGTCTTTAATTTTTAAATGATTTTAGAGTGAGAGCATTTTAATATTTGTAGCTAGTTAGCATGTATTATATATTATGAAGATATTTTAGAGCATACACTAATTAGTAATGTGCTTTTAGACCATAACACTGTTCTAAAAGTACAAATAATAAGAGCTAATATTTATTTCACATACTGTGCACTGGGTACCATTCTAATTCTTTGAAGAACAGTTACTGTTACTGCAATTATTACCATCCCTATTTTATAGATGATGAAACTGAAGCTTAGAAAGATCAAGTAACATGCCCAGGAGCATACTCAAACATGTGAACAACTAACTATAGTGTAAGTGGGTTAGTGTTATAATATAGAAAGAAAGAAAATGTTAGGTCCCTTCAGAGTGTTTTGTCCATCATACAGGTAGAAGTAGATGTCCCAACTCTTTTTGTTTCTACTAAAAAACTCTCATACCTTTCTTTTCTCTAAAACAATTCCTTCCCTTTTAGATTAGTGCTACCCAATATTCAATCTAATGAGAAGTATTTGAAGTTGTAGTTGGTAAACATCTGGAGAGCTAGAAAGCAGAAGCCTAAAATAAGTGATTACTTTCAGAGGGGTGGAAGAATCTGGATATGTTCTCCAAATATCTTTAAAAAAGTTTCAGGTATCCTAAAAATAAACTCCAGTCTTCGGAAAAATAATGATACTGCCAAAACTCTTTCATTTAATTCTTAAATAATTAAAAAAAATCTTGAATAGCTTATATATGTTAGATTTAAAGAGAAATCTTTTGGTATAAATGAAAAATGAAAGGTAACTTAGTAAACATTTTAAGAATAGTGTTGTAGAAAATTATTCCTTTTTTACTTAAAGGGTAATTATGGTTTGTAAATTAGAAATTACTAGTGTTTCAGTAGTCAAATAAAATACAAAATAGTACCTTTTGCTATTGGATGCAGCATTTTAGAATGCTATTTTTAGAATGCTTTTATCTTTCATTTATATTAAGTTCCAGTAACAAATTACTCTCTTCTTATACCATTTGTTACCTACATATTTTAAATAAGTAAGTACAGTTCATGTTAATTGAACATTTAAAAATTTTTCTTAGAAATAAATTATTCTGATTTGGACCATATAACAATTTATACTTAGCAGTGAGTTTTGTAATAATTTTTAACACTTAGGAGTATAAAATTTTGTATTCCCTTAAAAAAAAAAGGCAAAAAACTGTAGTTGGAGGGGTGCCTGGGTGGCTCAGTCAGTTAAGCATCTGATTTTGGTTCAGGTCATAATCTCATGGTTCGAGTCCTGCATTGGGCTCTGTGCTGACAGCTCAGGGCCTGGATGGAGCCTGCTTCTGATTCTGTGTCTTCCTCTCTCTCTGCCCCTCCCCGCCTTACGCTGTCTCTCTCTCTCTCTCGATATATATATATGTATATATTTTTTTATATGTAAATATATAAAATATATATAAATTTATTTTTATATATGTAAATATATAAATATATATATAAACATATGTATAAATATATATCAACATATATAAACATATATAAATATATATATATCTTTCTCTCTCTCAAAAATAAATATTATTAAAAAAAATTGAAACTTGTAGTTGGAAAAAAAAAATTCTCTCTTTTCAGAGCCTCAGCTATGCCCATACAGTGTGTTTGTAGCATGGGACTAGTGTATTGTTAGTGAGTAAGCAGCAAGAACAGTTTCTTTGGAAACAATATCCAGAGTACTTAAAGTTAGTGGAAATATACGAAAAATTAAAACACGGTCACATTGGAGGAATGGAGGAATGGAGTCAAAAAAGGTTATCTTACTGGTTTTTCAATTTCTGCAGGCTTCCAGATGCTAGGAAATGCTTTGTTCTGCCCTCCAGCCCATCTGTTGTTCTTTAGTGTAACTGACATCACCACCAACTGCAACCATATAAGCATCACCATATAAAAATGGTAAAATTTAGAACTTATTACACAGTTTTATGGAAAGAAGATTACAAGAATCAAAGTTATAGTTTGTTGAAAGATTCGCTCTTTTATTTTTTATTGTTTAGTGTGTGTGGCATAGTGGTGTGATAGAAGTAATGCCCAGGAATGACGTACTCTTAGATTAGAACAGATTTCCCTTACTTGAGATGGTCTAGAAAATTTTTCATGGCTTAGAATTAAACGTAGGGATTTCTTTAAGTACCATGGAAATGAATTACTTACTGAGTAAGGGAAATAGTATACATGATTTGCTAAACCTATGCATTTGTTTTATTTCTTTTTTTTCCCCAGACTATTGTATTTTTGCCAGAAATGAAAATGTATATGACTGTTTTCTACGCAAAAATTACTTTTACAAAAGTAGTTATAATGATGGTTATTTGTGCCAATTTCAGTTCAGCAAATATATCATTTTTGTAGTTTAAACATTTAAAAAAATAGAGTGTTAAGCAAAATAAATATCTTTTTGGATAACATGAAATATTATAACATGATTTTTATTTATTTGTGCCTACCCAGATTCAGACCTCATAAATTCTATTTATTAATATTTGGTTTATAAGTAGAACTTGTGTTTGCTAGCATAGACTTTAGACAGTAAATCTGTATTTTAATCAACAGTTAGATGCTTGGGGTAATTTTGGATTGATTATTCATCTTAAACTTCTTTTCCTTTTCTATTCCTTAATTACTTAGGAAACTAAGTAAAAACTCATCTTCTAAGAAAAGTTAAATAATGTTGTGTTAAAATCAGAGTAATTCTTATCTGGATTACTTTTACCCATTTGTATGTACCAAAATATAAAAATACTTACGAAGAATCAAGCAATACGGTAGTTATCTGTTGCTTTCAGGGAGACCTTTGTCATCTTTCTTGTGTTATGAAAATGAATTAAGATAGGACCTCCAGTTTTGGCAAACCTCATTTTTAAGCCATTTGAACCATACAAGTGACATTCTGATTTGCAGTGAAATTCACTAGCCCCTAGAAGCCCAGTGAGTTCTACAATGTTTGGTTTCTTAAAGACCAGCTAAACCAAATAGTAGTGGTAGATGTGGTTCATTCAGAATGTCATGTAGCACAGAAACAAAGTATTTGTTTACCTGTGTGAATTCTATTATGTTTTAGCTCCCTGACTGAGGGTCTCTCTGTGGCTAGGATCAGGGTCCTGTGATGTGTTGTCTTAGGGCGACTCTAGTTTCAAGTCTGGGGAGCCTACATTCTCCAGCAGAGGCTTTCTCTAGGGAATTGGCTTATAGAGTGGGCATTTCTGAGAGTTGAGTGGGGATCTTGGGGGTGGGGGAAGGTGGAGAGATGCAGGTTAAAGGATACAAGTCTTCAGATATGAGATGAATAAGCTCTGGGGATCTAATGTACAGCATGGTGATTGTAGTGATTAATAATATATTGTGTACTTGAAATTTGCTAAGAGACTAGATCTTAAAAGCATTCTCACCACAAAAGGAAAAAAAAAAGACAAATATGTGAGGTGATGGATATGCTAGTTAATCTGATTGTGATAATCATTTCACAAAGTATTTGAATGTCAAATCATCATGTTGTATACTTTAAATATATACAATTTTATTGTTAATTACACCTCAATAAAGCTATAAAAAGAATAGGTGTTTGGCCTTCTGCCCTAGGGACCTTTCTTACTCAGTTTTTTCATGCTTAGCAGTGAGTTGGTGTTCAGTGAATGCTGATTAAATGACTGAAGGGATTAGAGAAGGAGTGGCCTAAAAAGGGACTCAGAGGGACTTCAGAGCCTGAACACTTTGGCTGTGGGAAATTAAGATAATTTAATTTGGCTACCTAAAATAATTGTTGACCGTATTTCATTTGTTACAGGTGTAGGTTAAAACTATGGCCTAAAACAAGGGTTTTCGATTTTGTGGGAATTTCATTTAATTTTAGAAATCTTGTCACTTCTTCTGCAGATGATGAGGATTTGTTTGTGGAATATTTGTTTCAGTGAAACATTTTACTAACCTTTTTTATTTCATCAGACGTAGATGAATACCTCATGAAGAGTCTTAGATCCATATTTCATAAAGGGCCTGAATGCAAGTTGAATTCTTTGTATGTACAATTATTCACTATCCTAATAGTATGCCTGTACTGTTACTTTAGATTGCAGAAAAGAAATTTTAAAAGAATTATGTTTTTATTGGCATTGACTTTATTTTGTCAGCAGTCATGAGTTGAAGTATTTTTTACGTACAAATGTCTCATATCACTTTATAGAAAACACATTTGATTGTCTTCTAGTGGATTATGTAAAAATTTCTTTTACTGATATATTTTGCGTAAAAATATTTAATATTCTTTATCAAACTTATATACATTTATATCAGCACTGGCCACTTGAATTATATAATTATAAGAAAGTGAAAATAGAAGGGGTTATAGCAAAACAAAAATCAGAAGTACATAGTACTCTGTGCTACTTGGGAAAAACCTTAAGAGTTTTTAAATCATGAATTAGAGGATGCTTAGAGAAGGACAAAGGATTTGTAATTTGTCACAAGAGAGGAGATGAGTCAACACAGGTCAGAGAATGTTTAGATTTTTACGAAGGCACAGAATAGTTTCATTCCTTATAATGTAAACGTCTATTGTTTCTATTGAAATACTGTGTCTTGAGGTCACATAATATCATCTAGGAAACAGTGTAAGTAATGCATATTTATAATAAAATTAAATATCTTGTAGGATAAATAACACTGATTCTTTCCATTTTTCCTTCTTTGTGTGTCTAAATAATTCTGTCTTAATCAGTAGATAAAAACCTTTGTCTGTAGACCAGATCATAGTGATTTATATACTTTTAATTTTTGTATTTAATAATGAGTTAATAATTATTAATTTCATTTTCCCCCAATATCTTCTTTTGTTCTCCATTATATACCTCTTAACTTTTTCCCCCTATATGAAGAGATCTGAACAGAATTTTACATGTGGCTTTAACTTAACTGCTATAAATGTTTTCATGCTATTTCATTTCTCAGTGAAATACAAGTTACATTGTCCTAGTATGGAGGTGTCTTAAAGACATTTTCTTTCTTTCTCTCGAGTGGCCTAGAACCTCTGAACTGAAAGTACAGAAACATAAGACTGTGAATCTTAGTTTAATATATATTTTCTTAGAAGCCACTACAGGTAAGTAATTTATTTGGTCTTATAGAATGCTGTTTAAGTTTGATCTGGCCAATTAGTAGCAGTAAGATTACTTCTAAATATCTTTCCATTTGGAGATACTTACTGCTGTCATCATCAGCAATCCCCTCCTCTTCCACACAGAAAACAACTTCCCCCACAAAACTTAGGTACATATGTGTATATGTGTGTGTATGTGTGTATTTCTGTATCTGTCTTCCTCTTCACAGTTGATGGGCTTTCTGGAGAGGGGTCGTGGAGAAAGGCCTTGGTTGGGGGCTGCTGTTGATTTAAGGCAGTGGGCATTCTTAACAGGCAGCATCTGCCCTCTCGCTTAGGGTAATACAGCTGACCCTTTTAGCTGCTGGATACCAGAGCTGTAAGTGGCAACTTTAATGCGGTACCTTAGAGTTATGTTCTTACTAAATAAATCACATTTGGAAGCTTTTATGCAATCATAGTCATGCTTATATTTCAAAAAGTCTAAACATGATAAACATTAAAAATGAATTCATATTCATGAAGCCAAATTTGATTTTCTAGGTAATGACCAATTCATCTAGAAATTCAAATGATTGCTTTTAGTGTTCATCTATGTAAAGTGACACAATCAAAAAAGTAAGCTATACAAAAAAGTGATACCCTGTGTTTCACTGCAAGTACCTTTCTTGATGATAATTTTGTCTAATGCATTTTTCAAATAGTCTCTTCTCTCCTAAGCAGAACTTGCTCTAGTTGGAAGTAACAATGTTTACTGTTAGAATGAGACCAATATGATCTTTTGCTTAGTCTTTTCTTTAGGGGCTTTTTCCATTAGTTAGTACCACCTGAATGGGCAAATGTAATTGTAGATTAAAGGATTTACGGAGACTTTATGTAATCTCGTAGATTTCAACCTTTAAAGCAAGCAGTGTTGGAATTTGTACTTAAATGATGTTGGATCTAAAATTGGGTTACAAGGGGCAGAAATTCAGACGCATTTATTTCTCCCTAATTCATAGTGAGAAAGAGAGAGAGAGAGGAATTGCCGCTGAAGTTTAACAGTAAAATTCTTAACTGTAAAAGAAAATTTCCTGATCTTTTTCTTTTCGTATCATTCTCTCAATGTTATTCACACACAGCTTTTGGTATTTAATTTTAGATTTGAAATAGGAAATTGCCAAAAAGCATTTTTTAAATAGAACTTCAAAGATAATAGACTACATACTGAAATATTTAAAAAACAATGAATTGGGCAAAATTAAGAAATAAAGTTTTTAAATGTTTATTTATTTGAGAGAGAGAGAGAGAGAGAGAGAGAGCGAGCGCGTGTGCAGGGGAGGGGCAGAGAGAGGGGGAGACAAAGAATCCCAAGCAGGCTCTGCACTGTCAGCCGGAGCCTGACGTGGCCTTGAACTCATGAACCTTGAGATCATGACCTGAGACAAAATCACGAGTCCGATGCTTAAGTGACTGAGCCACCCAGGTGCCCCAAGAAATGCATTTTTAAAGGAATCAGAATTTTATGTGATACCTAAATTTTAAAATTTACTTCTGAATTTGCTTCTTAATTATATTTCCAGTTTTCCCCATCTTTTGGAATTTCCATAGTTCCCTCCCCCAACCACTAGGTTTTTAAAGTAATATCTATTATTATTTCAGCTAATAGAATTAAAGAAAAAAACATGGTCCCAGATAATTTTGGAATAGAATGACTTTCTGTTTCAGAAAACATGGACATGGAAAAATAAATGTGAGAATTTAAAACACAAATAGAGTAGTCAGATAAATCAAGAAAACTGTATCTGTCTACCTGGAAATACATTGTAATGTGATTTAATAACCACACCCAAAATGTTTAATTCGAAGTGTTGACAAAATAGCCCAGAAAATACTATGATTGCATTTTTTTGTTAGCGACTCTTGATAGTAGTTTTCTGAGTGTATCTTAGAATTGATTAGAACTTTTAAGTTACAGATCTGTGGGAAATTTTATATACTATATATAAAATATTGACTGTGTCATTAGAATGTAATTTGTGAATAAATAACATTTCATTATATTTTGATAAAATTTTATTGATATTATAAACAAACTTGACACCCAGTTAACTTAAAGCAATTATTTAATGTTCAAAAATTGCATTATTTGGCATACTTCCATTTTGGATTTATAATTCAGAAATTCTTTTAAGTCAGGTAATGATCACCTGCTTCATTGAGGTTACGGTAATCTAGAAGAGCAAGATGGGCTCGTACTTAAATTAGACCTCTGACCCAAACTTGGCAGTTCTCTCCCGCTTGCCAGGGAAAACACTTGCAGTGTTCATTACTTTCTTCCGTCATCTTGAGAGATTCTACCAGGTTTTTCTCCTTCATTGACTAACCTTTGACTTCCTAGAGACCTGCATTTCTTTACAATAGAGCCAAATAAACACTTCTGGTATGTGAAGATTAAAGGTCCATGGCCCTTATAGGTGCCCTGAAGCAAATTTGTTCAGAATTAATTTGGCACCTCCAGTTGTGGTTTGTTTAGGATAGGAAGCCAGATAGAAGTCAATAGTGTATCTTGAATCTTGGGGCTTAGTACTTTTGTTACAAACAACAGGGGAAAAAAAAAAGGCCAAATGCCAGCAACATTTACTCTCCAAAAGAAAGTTTTTGTCTTTCTGTGCCTGGTTATCTTCAAGAATTGCAGAGTAAAAGAGAAAACTTCAGTGGAAATGTATTTCTTCCTCTGATACAGAAAAGACCTTTAAAAGAGTCATTGTTGACATGAAAGGGAAAACATTCTGATTTTCTGGGATGTAAGCCTTAGAAAACAAGCCAGAATAAAAGAACATGTGGAAATGAAAAACTTACGACTCCACGAGGTGACTTGTTGTGAATTATTTCAGAATTCAGTGGGTATCTCAGATGGTCAGTTTTCCTCTACATTCTTGCTCCTATGAACTTACCTTGCTAAGCAGGTAGCAGCTTTGTTTTTGAGTGACAAATCACTGTAACGAATACCACTGTTATGAATATACGAAACAATTGCCATAGGACATACTGTAAAGTATGTTAGTATAAAGAACAAAATAAGCTTCTATATGACTAAATGAATATAAGGGAGAATTTCTCTAAGAAACTGTAATTATTAATTGGTCTTTAGTAGTAGGTGACTTGGCTAGCAGATCGTAGAATCTAAAACTCGTGTCTGCATTTTGCCAATTTCAGTTAGGTACTTCTGGCATCATATATGGTAATGTGGAAGCAATAGAGGAATCAAGAAACAGAAGAAAAGAAGGAATAGACCCTTTCTTAGGCACATTTTTCTACGTTTTTGTTAAAGTGGGCAACAAGATATATTTCACAGTACTACCAATGCATCTGACTCTTGGAATTTAGTTGATTATGTTCTGTTTAGGAACAGAAAAGCTAAAAGCAGGCATTTGATAATATATTTGATAAGTTCTGAGTAGGGTTGGTAAAATAGTACATTCAGAATCACGAAGGGATGCTTCTCTTTAAACATCTAGCATGGGCAGAATCAGTTTGTTAAATACAAATATTATCATGTTATTGAAAACTTCTTGAATAGTTGGGTAGCTTATAGTTATCAAAGACAGTTTCTCAATCTCTACAGTTTACCATTTCTGAAATTTCATTGGATAGAAATTATATTATGTCGTTCTCTTATTTTAGAAGAGGTATGCTCACTTCTCTTTTTTGTTTGTAAATCTAGGCTTTGAGTTGTTAATTTGATAATAAATAGAATAGAGAGGAGAGACTAGAGCTTTAGAAGAACCTTAATCAGTAATGTCATGGTTCAGGAATATTTTTAAAAGCCATGGTTTTATTGCTGGGATATCATGATGGTTAAATCAGAGGACTCTGGACAACATACTCACTAGCCTTCTCACTAGCTTTGAGACCTTGAGCAAGGTATTTAAATTCTCTTTGCCACAGATCATCTTTCTGTAAAATGGGGCTAATAGTAGTATCTACACATGAAGTTGTTATGAGGATTGAAAAAATTAATATAGGCACTTAGAAGAGTGCCTGGCAATAGGACTCTGTATGTTTTAGCCAACATTATTATTAGATTTGGTGCATTTGCCAATTTGTTCATTTTGGCAATTATTTTGCTTAGGGGCCTATAACTATAGTTATTGAATTAATTTTTTTTTTTTTTGCAGAAATACAGTTGTCTTTGAATTATATCCCTCTTAGAAGATTGGACCCAAGGTAGGAAGGCTAGGCAAAGAGTTAGGTACTTCCTGGTAAATATATAATGGGTCACTTAGTCAGCAACATCATTTAGCGCCATGTGTACAGAGTTTTGTTTTAGCCCTCACTGTTTACTGGATTGCATGAAGTTCAAACAGTTCAAAACAGAGGGATTTGGAAATTGTGTTTTTTAGAGGGATTTGATTTTAGGAAGGCAACTAGTTATGGTCCCTAAGAGCAAGGATCTGAACTGTAGTCCACATGGAAGTCACATTGAACTGGTATCTTGACACAGTACAAGGGAGTATGTAATGGTTTTCTTTTTCTACCTATTGAACTGGTACTATAGCCAACCTGAAAAAAATAGTTTTGTTTGTGGTTTAAATAGCATTCAGCACTCTTCTATTGTTGGTAAGTGTTTTTCACTTAGAGAAAATTTGGAAGATGGTTATCTGTTTAGTGCTGCCAAATATATTGTTATTATGCAGACCCTGCAGGCACCAGCTGCAGTTGTTTTCCAAAGGACATGCAACCAATCTAGTTATCATGCACCCAGCTGTAGTATTTCTGTGGCCTATATGTGGTCTTTTTACTCACAGTTGCATGCATACTAATAACACTTATGGTTACAAAATTAAAATTGAAGGATGAATACTGTATTTTGATGTTGTTGATCTTCTTTGCCATCTGTTCTTTGGTTTAGTTTCTAAATTTCCTGCTATTGATCTTGGGCATTTCTGATCACAAGTATATATTCATATTCTATCTCATATACCCTTTTTTTTGGGTTCAGGGCAGTTATGTAAGCATATGATATACTGAAATGATTTGCTTTGACGTGACCCAATTAGAATTTACTTTAGCCCTGAGCCAGCTCAAATAAGATTGAGCTAATTTGTGCCACTATTTCTTCCAGTAATGTTGAACTGGAGCAGAACCACTTATTGTGCTAATGCTCTCTTCTGAAATGTACAGATGTGTATTTACACAGACAGAAAACTTATGCTTGCTACTTGCATTTTAATCTTGTGGTAGGAAGTGTTTTGTAAAAGGCAGAGTTTGCATCTTTGACATGATTTTCTTGTATGAAACATGAAGTATTAAATATTAATCAAAATAAAAAGCTAGAGTGGTATGGATATTTTTATTCCATAGTTACAATCATGTGGTCAATTTTCTACCAGAACTGTGAAGCAAATAGTGGTAATCCATAATAATAATAATAATGATGATAATAATAATCATTGACTATTTATTAAGCCCTTACTTTGTACCAGGCACTGGGTTAAGCTGTTTACGTTAAATAATTCACACTAAAGAACAATTTTTGAAGCAGGTACTAGTATTATTTTTTATTTTACACACAGAGGTAAAAGGGGCTTAGAGATGTTATCATACTTTTTCAAGGTCACACACTTTTGGAGTAGAGATCTAATTCCAGTCGTTTTTGACTTTAGAGTCTGAGCTCTCAGTGTCTGTTCTATTTTTACTGCCTTCCATGTTACAAATTGCCATGCAGACTATGTAGATCAATGTCTCAGCAGCAAATAGATGGCACCCTCAAATGGGGTAATTGAGAGAGTAGTTGTGAACAAGGGTAAGAGATAATAATAAGAGATGGTGAGGCTAGTAACAGTGGGAACTATTATCATCCCTAGATATGAAGGGACAAAATAAGGGATTGGTTACTGGATCTTGCAGAGTGTAGCTGTAGTCCATTTGATAGGAACTCTATTGCCTTAGATTGAGGAACACAACCACCTTGGTGACCTAGGAGGGAATGAGTTGAGGAAATAAATACCTGACCCCACTTTCCTCCCTCTCTCCAGTCTCTTGCCAGTGATTCTCAATGGCCAAACTCAACTGGAAGCCAGAGGAAAAGGGATCCTTTGATGCAGTGGTCCTCTGCTTCTGGCCCAGAGCAGATTGGAAACAGATGGAAAGTTTTCAGGGCAAACGGAAAATATCCAGTTCATGGATGCATTACCAAGAAAATAGTTTCTCAATGTCAAAGCACCAGTGAAGCCAGGATTTTTTACTTCTGTCTCTAATCATTTGACCTGATTTTTTTTTTAATTTTAATTTTTAAATTTTGTCTTCTCAATTACAGATTTCAGAAACAGCATGGGTTGTTAGGGAGAATGTAGACTGAGATTTCCAGAGTTACCTTTAGTGAATTTAGGGTATTCCTCTCCTTGTTTTTTCCTTCTTGTCGAAATATGAATAACAATACCAGTACTATTCCTGTTCTAGATAGATACAATAAGGGGTTGTGAGATAGTAATAAACCTTGGACATTTAATAACATTGATATATCTACATATTTACCTTTTTCATAGATCTTCTTCCTAAATTTTCAAACTTCTACCTGAGATAATTTTCTTTCTCTGATTAAAAAATATCTTTTACTATTTTTTTTAGTATGGGTCTGCTGGTAAGTAAATCTTTCAATTTTTTCTTTGCCTGAAAAGACTGACTTATGTTCATTTTTGAAGGATATTTTTGCTGGGTATAGAATTCTAGATTAGCAGTTATTTTCTTTCAGTGCTTTAAAAATATCAGTCTTTGGTCATCTGATGTCTATAGTTCCTATTGAGAAGTTAGCTATGTTATTATAAGTATTACTTCTTTAAGGGTAGTCTGTCCTTTTTTGGTTTATTTTAAGATTTTTCTCTTTTTGATGACACCAATTTTAATATTCTAGGCTTAAAGTTACGGATTTATTCATAACTCACTTCTTTGTAAGCTCTTATTTCAAGAGGACCCAAGAGGTTGGGTGCTAATTAGTGGTTACTTTTTAAAAATGAAATTGGTGACAGAAACCAGTAGATAGTGTGTGTTGATGTAGGTAAGTTAACAGGTGTCTCTTTTAGGTACTTTTATATATTCCTTCTTAATATTTCTTCTCCCCAACCCCCAGCTGTATTGAGCTATAATTGATAAATAAAATTATATATATTTAAGTTGTGCAATGTGATAGTTTCATATACATGTACTGTAAAGTGATTGCCACAATCAAGCTAATTAACACATCCATTAACTCACAGTTACTGTCTGTGTGTGTGCATGGGTGTGTATGTGAATACTGGTTTTTGACAGAAGATGATGGTAGTACAGGAAATAAGCAAAGTTCAAAGAATCTAACAAGCTCCTCTCTTTCCCTTATCTAATGCCAGAAAAGTAGAAGAAGAGAAAGAAAGCATAGACATCCTCCCTGTCTCCCCTTTACTCAGAGTATCAGGAAAGAAGACAGAAAAGAAGCAGGTGATTGTTTAGGATCTCATTACTTATTACAGTGTATTATAGACTTACTAGCATTCTCTCCTGTCTTTGTCACTTTGTCACTAATGAAATAATACATTGGAGGGACAAATGCTTTCTAATGAAAAGCATATCAATTGAGAAACATTATACAAAATGAGAATCTTAAAAAGGGTAGGAGATTGTTTATTGTAAAAGACAAATTATTTTATCCAGTGCATGTCAATCTGTAGCAAAGGCCATCATGCTACTGAAGCATTTTTCCTTCCAGACAACAAGTTCATTTTATATTAGCATCAGTGAAAATCCAATAAATAAAGATAAACCAAATAAATAAGATAAACTCAGTGAAGTCTTCCATAGACAATTCTGTTACTTAGGACAATGTGGAAAAATGAAAAAGAATTTTATGATTTAAAATGCAAAAATCTTTTTTAATCACCAAACTCTATCGGAGTAAAAATGATGAAATACTTTTCTTTTGATAGTAATCTGAAAAAGTTTGTGTACTAAACCCTGTAAGCCAGATATTTGAGTTATTGGATTGATATTGTACAATGGAAAGTATCTGAAGCATTTTATTTTTTGAAAGGTTATGTTATGAAAAATTTGTTTTGTAAGAGTAGATATACAAAAAGCATATGCCATTGTTATTACCTAGAATCCAATAAAAGATAGCTTTTGCAGATTATTACCACATGTGTGTAGGAGTTGCTTTCATAGTTAGGTTATTTTAGATACCAGAGTAATTTGTTTCATATTTTAAGCATTGAAATGCTTCTTCAAATTCAGTATTCCTGTGACTCTAGCATGATATGTAATAGAAATAGCACAAAGTAAAATACCTCAGCAAGTAATTGAAATAACGAATTCTACGGGCAATCCATTGAATGAAATGATATTTGCAGGGACATTTTGTGAGTGCAGTATCTCTGAGGAGCTTCCCAAAAAGAGAGTCCTTAAACCACATAATTCAAAAGAACAAAAACACAAAGCAGTTTGATTGAATGACAAGCAACATGTTAGTGACCACAATATAGTATACTTTTTAACTTTCAACTAGTAACATATTTGCTTATAAAATATCACTTAGCTCTGTACATGCAGTAAAAAAATTAGGATTTCTTCTTGGGGTCTGTATTTATTGGATTTTAAGTGATGGCAAAATTCTGAATTCATTTGAACCCTAAGGTCATTTACAATCAGTAGTAATAGTAGTAGCAGGAATAATTAGTAATTATAAAGAAGGCCATTCTCATTTCCCACTTTGAAGGGCATGTGCCTTGTGTGGATTGTTACTATTAATGGGTTATAATACCATCTAGAATGAAAGTAATTTTAATTAGCATGAAATGTTTTTAAAAAATGGCTGTCCAGTATTGGACTACAGTTTTTGCATTATCTCTTGCATTTCTTGTTGTGTCCCTAGTAATTCCTCAGTTGTAGAAGCTAATAGACACTAAGGAATATTTTGCTTTTATAACTTAAAGATGTTGCTAACTTGGGCTAAGTTCAGGTAGATTTAGATGATTTATTTATTTTTAATATGAGTGCAAAGAAGTAAGTCTTGTAGACCTACATAAAAGGAGACAGATTTGTGCTATAATGAAACCATTCATGGAAGCTATTCAAATTATATTATTTTTTGTTGCAGTATTGTCACTTTACTTTACTGTTGAGGTTGAATTATTAACATTAGCCTAAACACTTTGGAAGGGTAACAAATACTTAGAGACTGAAGAACATCCTACTAAAGAATGAATGGGCTAACTAAGAACTTAAAGAGGAAATTAAAAAGTATATAGAAGCCATGTACCCAAAACCTCTGGGACGCAGCAAAGGCCATCATAAGAGGAAAGTATATAGCAATCCAGGCCTTCCTAAAGAAGGAAGAAAGATCTCAGGTACACAACCTAACCATACGCCTTAAAGAGCTGGAAAAAGAAAGCAAATAACACCTCAAACCAGCAGACGACAGGAAGTAAGAAAGATTAGAGCAGAAATTAATGCTATCAAAACCAAAAAAACCAGAACAGATCAATGAAACCAGAAGCTGGTTCTTTGAAAGAATTAACAAAATTGATAAACCACTACCCAGTTTGATCAAAAAGAAAAAGGAAAGGACCCAAATATATAAAATCAAGAATGAAAGAGGAGAGATCACAACCAACCACAGCAGAAATAAAAATAATAATAAGAGAATATTATGAGCAATTATATGCCAATAAAATGGGCAATCTGGAAGAAATGGACAAATTCCTAGATACATATACACCACCCAAAATGAAACAGGAAGAAATAGAAAGTTTGAACAGATCCATAACCAGTAAGGAAATCAAATTAGTAATCAAAAATCTGCCAAAAAACAAGAGTCCAGGGCCAGATGGCTTTCCAGGGAAAGTCTACCAAACATTTAAGGAAGAGTTAACACCTATTCTCTTGAAGCTGTTCCAGAAAAATGGAAGGAAACCTTCCAAATTCTTTCTATGAAGGCAGCATTACCTTGATTCCAAAACCAGACAGAGACCCCACTAAAAAGGAGAACTACAGACCAATTTCCCTGATGAATATGGATGCAAAAATCCTCAACAAGATATTAGTCAACAGGATCCAACAATACATTAAAAAATTATTCACCACGACCAAGTGGGATTTATTTATACCTGGGACTCAGGGCTCGTTCAATACCTGCAAAACAATCAATGTAATTCATCACATCAATAAAAGAAAGGACAAGAACCATATGATCCTCTCAAGAGATGCAGAGAAAGCATTTGACAAAAGACAGCATCCTTTCTTGATAAAAACCCTCAAGAAAGTAGGGATAGAAGGAGCATACCTCGAGATCATAAAAGCCGTATATGGAACACCCAACACTAATATCATCCTCAATGGGGAAAAACTGAGAGCTTACCCCCTACGATCAGGAACAAGAAAAGGATGTCCACTTTCGCCACTGTTATTCAGCATAGTATTGGAAGTCTTAGCCTCTGCAGGTAGACAACACAAAGTAATAAAAGGCATCCAAATCAGCCAGGCAGAGGTCAAACTTTCACTCTTTGCAGCTGACATGATACTCTATTTGGAAAACCCAAAAGATTCCACCAAAAAACTGCTAGAACTGATTCATGAATTCAGCAAAGTTGCAGGATATAAAATCAATGCACAGAAATCAGTTGCATTCCCACACACCAACAATGAAGCAACAGAAAGAGAAATCAAAGAATTGATCCCATTTAAATTGCACCAAAAACCATAACATACCTGGGAATAAATCTAACCAAAGAGGTGAAAAATCTATACGCTGAAAACTATAGAAAGCTTATGAAAGAAATTGAAGAAGACACAGAAAAATGGAAAAAGATTCCATGCTCCTGGATAGGAAGAACAAATATTGTTAAAATGTCGATACTACCCGAAGCAATCTACATATTCAATACATTCCCTATCTAAATAACACCAGCATTCTTCACAGAGCTAGAAAAAATAATCCTAAAATTTGTTTGGAACCAGAAAAGATCCTGAATAGCCAAAGCAATCTTGAAAAAGAAAACCAAAGCAGGAGGCATCACAATCCCGGATGTCAAGCTATACTACAAAGCTGTAATCATCAACAAAGTATGGTACTGGCACAAGAACAGACAGTAGAGAACAGAATAGATCAATGGAACAGAATAGAGAACCCAGAAATGGACCCACAAACCTATAGCCATCTAATCTTTGAACAAAGCAGGGAAGACTATCCAATGGAATAAAGACAGTCTCTTCAGCAAGTGGTGCTGGGAAAACTGGACAGTGACATGCAGAAGAATCAATCTGGACCACTTTCTTACACCATACACAAAAATAAACTCAAACTGGATGAAAGACCTAAATGTAAGATAGGAAGCCATCAAAATCCTCTTGGAGAAAGCAGGAAAAAAACCTCTTTGATCTGGGCTGAAGCAACTTCTTACTCAACATGTCTCCAGAGGCAAGGGAAACAAAAGCAAAAATCAACTACTGGGACCTCATCAAAATAAAAAGCTTCTGCACAGTGAAGGAAACAATCAGCAAAATAAAAGGCAACCGACAGAATGGGAGAAGATGTTTGCAAACGACATATCAGAGAAAGGGTTAGTATCCAAAATCTATGAAGAACTTATCAAACTAAACACCCAAAAAACAAATAACCCAGTGAAGAAATGGGCAAAAGACATGAATGGACACTTCTCCAAAGAAGACATCCATATGGCCAACCTACACATGAAAAAATGCCCAACATCACCATCATCAGGGAAATACAAATCAAAACCACAATGAGATACCACCTCACACCTGTCAAAATGGCTAACCTTAAGAACTCAGGCAACAACAGATGTTAGCGAGGATGTGGAGAAAGAGGATCTCTTTTGCATTGTTAGTGGGAATACAAGCCGGCGCAGCCATTCTGGAGAACAGTGTGGAGGTTCCTCAAAAAACTAAAAATAGAACTACCTATGACCCAGCAGTTGCACTACTAGGCATTTTTCCAAGGGATGCAGGTGTGCTGTTTTGAAGGGACACATGCACCCCAATGTTTATAGCGGCACTATCAACAATAGCCAAAGTATGGAAAGAGCCCAAATGTCCATTGATGGATGAATGGATAAAGAAGATGTGGTATATATACACAATGGAGTATTACTCGGCAATCAAAAAGAATGAAATGTTGCCATTTGCAACTATGTGGATGGAACTGGAGGGTATTATGCTAAGCGAAATTAGAGAAAGACATATATGACTTTATTCATATAAGGACTTTAAGAGACAAAACAGATGAACATAAGGGAAGGGAAACAAAAATAATATAAAAACAGGGAGGGGGACAAAACATAAGACACTCATAATTATGGAGAACAAACAGAGGGTTACTGGAGGGGTTGTGGGAGGGGAGATGGCCTAAATGGGTAAGGGGCATTAAGGAATCTACTCCTGAAATCATTGTTCCACTATATTCTGACTAATTTGGGTGTGAATTTAAAAAATAAAATAAAAAAGATTAGCCTAAACATTTATGCAGGAGTAGGTGAGAAAATAGACATCAGTGAGTTTCTGAAATTCTTTGTCTTAAGTGGTTTTTTGCTAAAGAATTATCACGGTTAATGTGTCCATCCAGTCATTAGATATGGTCTAGCCCAAGTCATTGCCAAAGACCTATGTCAAGGAGTTTACTACCTGTGTTTCCACCCTACCCCCCATGAGTTTTGTGGTCTTGTGTTCCAGTCTTTCACCGTTTTTTGAGTTAATTTTTGTGTATGATGTAAGATAGTGGTTGTGGTTTTTCATGTAGCTCTACAGTTTTTCTAGCACTGTTTATAGAAGAGACTGTCCTTCCACAATGTACATTCTTGGCTCCTTTGTTGTAAGTTAATTGACCTTGTATGTGTGAGTTAATTCTGGACTCTCTACTGTGTTCCATTGATCTATGTGTTTGTTTTTATGCCAGTACTGTACTATTTTAATTTCTATAGCTTTGTAATATAGTTTGGAATCAGGCAGCATGATGCTTCCAGTTTTGTTCTTCTTTCAGAAGATTGCTTTGGCTGTACAGGTTTTTTCTGGTTTCATATAAATTTCAGAGTTATTTGTTCCATTTCTTTGAAAAATGCCATTGGAATATTGATAGGGATTTCATTGAATCTGTAGATTGCTTTTGATATTATGGACATTTTAACAATATTGATTCTTCCAATCCATGAGCACAGACTATCTTTCTATTTATTTGTGTCTTTGATTTTTTTCATTAATGTCTTGCAGTTTTCATATACAGATCTTTCATCTCCTTGGTTAAATGTATTACTAGGTGTTTATTCTTTTTGATGCAATTATAAATGGGATTGTTAATTTATAAATTTCTTAATTTTCTTTTTATAGTTTATTAGTGTGTAGAGATACAACAGATGTTTGTGTGTTGATTTTGTATCCTGTAGTATTCTTGTATTGAATTTGTTTATTGTCTTTTGATGGACTCTTCAGAGTTTTCTATATATAATATCATGTCTTCAGTGAATAGTGAAAGTTTTATTTCTTCCTTTTCCATTCAGATGCCTTTTATTTCTTTCATGCCTAGGACTTCCGACACTCTGTTAAATAAAAGTGGCAATAATGGGTCTCCTTTTCATGTTCCTGATGCTAGAGGAAAGGTTTTCAGCTTTTCATTGAGTATGGTATTAGCTCGAGGCTTGTGATATATGACGTGTATTATGTTGAGGCACATTCCCTCTATATCCTCTTTGTTGAGAGTTTTTATCATAAATGGATATTGAATTTTGTCAATGCTTTTTCTGGTGCATTTGGTGACTTTTAATATAGAGCCATGAAGCAGAGAAAGAATTATGGTCATTATTTGGGACATGGTCGTGAGGTTAATTGTAGAAATATTGAAAGAGATGGAAAACTTAGAAAAAGAACCAGTTTTATGAGAAAGAAAAGTTTAGTTTCAGCATGTTGAATTAAGATGACTGAGGTATATAGTTGGAAATAAATGTATGCAAAGGTCCTTTTTAAGCTGGAAAGACTCATACACGTCAGTTAATATAATTCAAGTAGAAATATTCAGAAGCATCTGGCTACATGATTTTTTAGATTACGGCTAGGAATAAGGCTGGCAATTGTTAGCATGGTTGTAGTAGCTAATAGAATTTTGAATTCTCAGAGTTCACAGTGAGTGGGAAGAACAAAGGTATATGAATAGTGTTTAGGGAATCTCTTAATTAGGCAAGAAGACGACTCTTGAAGAAACCCAAATAGTAGTTAGAAAAGTAAGGGAAGTCCAGTGGCAGTAGAGCCAAAGGAGTGGAGTGGATCATGATAAAGATCTGTGTGTCTACAAGACTGTTCTTCCACACGTCTGTGGGGGCCGGGGGGGGGGTCACCTGAGTATTGAGGAGGTGCCTCAAAATGCAGCCTTGCTATCTATTTCACCTCCCCATTTACCCCACAAAATGCAACCCTTCTTCTGTTGTATATCTAGTCTTCATAGATGGATTTACACCCAGCTTTCCCAGGCTAAAACTTAGAAATCTTCTTTGACTTCTCTCATTCTTTTTCTACACTTAATTGTCATGTTCGATTACACATTCTGTCCCTGTCATATTTATTTTGACCATTGTCATTATACTGTTTCTATGAATTCCAAACCCTACTACATACATAGGTTTTTTTTATGGTTGTTTTAAACCATATTTGTTGGAAATAATGTTAATGATATCATTTCTGCTGTGTTAGAAGTAAAACCATGGTCATCATGCACATAATAGTTCACTTATTCTGGGCAAGAGAACCCATAAAGATACATCGAGGTAAGATGACAGTATAACTTATCATCCAAACTGGGATATTCTGAGAATAAACATGGGTGCTATTAATAATTTGAAAGGACTTAAAATATTGAAAAAAAAGGGGTTCCTGGGTGGCTTAGTTAAGCACCCAACTTTGGGTCAGGTTATGATTTTACGGTTTGTGGTTCGAGTCCCGTGTCGGCTCGACAGCTGACAGCTCAGAACTGGGAGTCTGCTTCAGATTCTGTGTCTCTCTCTCTGCCCCTGTTCTGTTTATGCCCTATCTTGTTCTCTCAAAAATGAATAAACATTAGGTTGGCTATATGTCTCGGTTAAGTGTCTGACTTTGTCTCAAGTCACGATCTCCCAGTTTGTAAGTTCGGTTTGTGAATTTGAGCCCTGCATCGGGCTCAGTGCTGGCAGTTTGGAGCCTGGAGCCTGCTTCAGATCCTGTGTCTCCCTCTCTCTCTCTGCCCTCCCCTGCTCTCTCTCTCTCTCTCTCTCTGTCTCTCTCTCTCTCAAAAATGAATAAATGTTAAACACATTTTTAAAAATGAATAAACATTAAAAAATTAATTTACCAGGACAACAGGTATAAACAGAGACTGTCTTGTACAAAACCAGGATGTATAATCACCTACCTCAGTGGTTCTCAACCGGGAGAGATTTTGTCTTCCAAAGGACGTTTTTAGTTGTCATAGTGAAGGAAGAAGAGGGGTGCCTGGGTAGCTCAGTCAGTTAAGCATCAGGGTTTGTAGGTTTGGGCCCCTAGTTCAGCCCTGTGCTGACAGCTAGAGCCTGCTTTGGATTCTGTATCTCCCTCTCTTTGCTCCTCCCCTGCTCATGCTCTGTCTCTCCCTCTCTTTCAAAAATAAATAAACACTAATTTTTTTTTAAAGTGGGGAAAGGAGAGTTATTACTGGTATTTAGTAGGTGCAGTCCAGGGAAGCTGCTAAACATCCTGCAATGCATGGGATAGCCCCCACAACAGAATTATTTGGCTTTTCTTCATTTAATTAATTTAGTGGGTGTTTGTTTAGCTTCCCTCCCTCTCTTTGCCACTTACTGTGCTAGGTTCTGGGGATGCATTTATGAGCAAAGCGATCATGGTCACTGAATTCATGGAACTTGTAGTTGGGGAGACCAAGATTAAATTTATAATTACAGAAATAAATATATTATTTCAACAGCAAAAAACTCTATGAAGGAATAGATAGTGCTTGGTACTTTTGGAGCATATAACAAGAGGCCTGACCTAGAATATGAGGTCAGGGGAAAATTTTCTGACATTTGGGTTGAAATCTGGAGAATGAGTAGGCTTGAACTGGACAAAGATACTTCATAAGGAGAGGGGAGGAAGCATGTACCAGGTACCAAAAGGGCATGGAGAATGACAATCCCGAAGAAATGGAATAAGGCCTGTGTGGTGGAAGGTTGGGGTGTGTGTGTGTGTGTGTGTGTGTGTGTGTGTGTGTGTGTGTGTGAGGTTGGAATGGGGGATGGGAAAGTGGATGGGGGAAGGAGCTGACTGGAGAGGCCAGTGAAGTGAGCTGGGGTCAGATCATAGCTTTGTTCATAGGATTTGAATTTTAATTGGGAAGCAAGGCATAGGAGGTTTCTAAGCCAAGGAATGTAGTGATCAGATTTGCATTTTATTTTATTTTCCATTTATTTATTTAGTAAAAACATTTTTATGTTTACTTATTTTTGAGAGAGAGAGAGGGAGAGGGAGAGCACGCATGCGAGCGAGCATGAGTCAGGGAGGGGCAGAGAGAGAGGGAGACACAGGATCTAAAGCAGGTTCCAGGCTCTGAGCTGTCAGCACAGAGCTGGAAGTGGGATTCAAACCCACAAACCGTGAGATCATGACCTGAGCCAAAGTCAGACGCTTAACCAACTGAGACACCCAGGCGTCCCTATTTTATTTATGTGAGAAGCAAAGGGGCAGAGAGAGAGGGAGATGGAGAATCCCAAGCTGACTCTTTGCTGTCAGTGCAGAGCCTGATTTGGTGCTTGAACTCAGGAACCAAACTGGAACCTTGACATCTTGACCTGAGCCAAAACTAAGAGTTGGATGCTTAATCAAAGCTCCTAGATTTGTATTTTACTGGAGATTCCATTTCGAAAATGCCCTCTAATTGTGTTACTGCCTTACTAAGAGACAGTGCTCACAGCATTCAGGAACTATCCTGGTCTGGCCCATTTGCATTTGTAGTCTTCCCTTTGCTCTGCACAAGTTTCCTTACACACATACCCTGCTAACTGCATGAGCTATTAGAAAGCTGGTATATTTGTCTCCTCAAAAACAAAAACCAAGTATTTGTATTTTAACATTTTAGTGGCTTAAAAACAGTGACCATTATTCCTGCGCCCCCCCCCCGCCCGCCCATGACATTCATCTATTCAATAGAATGTTAATTTAAATAGTAAGAAATATACTTTCCCCCATGGGGCATATTAAAGCTATTTTAATTGTGAAAGAAGAGTAATGTGGCCTAGAAACATTTGCATTTTTTCTGAATTAACTCTTAGGCAAAAAGTTTCTTGCCATGCTTTACCTATACTGCACTTGCGATGACATGATTGTGTACCTCTAAACCTCTGCTAATGCTGCTTCTCTATCCAAAATACCTTTATTCTGTCCATCCCTTTTTGTTTGAAAAAAAATTTTTTTTAATGTTTATTCACTTTTGAGAGAGAGACAAGTGGGCAAGGGACAGAGAGAGAGAGGGAGACACAGAATCTTAAGTAGGCTCCAGGCTCTGAGCTGTCAGCACAGAGCCTGATGCGGGTCTCAAACGCATGAGCAGTGAGATCTTGACCCGAACCGAAGTCAGACACTCAGCCAACTGAGTGACCCAGGCACCCTTGTCCATCTCTTTTTGTTTAAATTCTGTTTGTTTTTCAAATTCTCCATGAAGCATTTTAGTTTCACAAGATTAACTTAGTATTTTGTGTTCAGTGACTGGACATGAGCCACACCTCTGTAAACTTTTATGATGCATAATACAGTGTTACTTTAAAAATATTATTTTTGACATAGTATCAATAGCTGCACAATGAATGCCTATTGAGTGAGTGAATGGGAGGGACACGATCAGTTCTGTCAGAAATCACATGGAAATTGAGGGAGACTGAGAAAATTTGTTGTTTTTCCTCCGTTGGAATCTTTCAGTGGCTTTCCATTACTTGTGAGGTAAGACCTACAATTCTGTGTAAGACATTCAAAGCTACCTTTAATTTTTATCATCATTTTTCTTTCTTTCTTCTTCTTCTTCTTCTTCTTCTTTTTTTTGGTAAACACTTGATTTCTTTTTTTAAGTTTTATTTATTTATTTATTTGAGACAGAGAGCAAGCGAGTGAGTGCAGGGGAAGGGGAGAGGGAGAGGGAGAGAGAGAATCCCAAGATGACCCAGCACTCTGAGCATAGAGCCTGACCTGGGGCTTGATCCAACAAACCATGCGATCATGAGCTGAGCCAAAATCAAGAGTCAGTGGCTTAACAAACTGAGCCACCCAGGTGCCCCTATCATCTACCTTCCTATCTGAATTCTTTTAGGGAGAAATAGACTTTCTGGCTGATAGAAACAGGGGCATTTTTATACTTATGCTCATGCTATTCCACTTTTCTTGAATGACCTCCCTGGTCTTAACACCTATGAAGATCATGCCCTTCCTTTTAGGTCCAATTGGAGTCTTAACTTTACTTGCATTGTTTTTCCCCATAGCAATTGTCATCTTTGAACACACTCTCTTTCTTTCTTTCTTTCTTTCTTTCTTTCTTTCTTTCTTTCTTTCTTTCTTTCTTTCTTTCGTTCATTCTATTTCTCTTTACTAGAATGTGAGCTCCTAGAAGATAGGGATTTTTGTGTGACTTCTTCACTGATTGTCACTCTGAGAACTGTGCCTGGCATAACTTTGATACCAAATAGATACACATATTTTTTTTTAATTAAAAAAAATTTTTTTTTAATTCTAGAGAGACAACATGAGTGGGGAAGAGGGGCTGAGGAGAGAGAGAGAATCCCAAGCAGGCTTCATGCTCAGTGTGGAGACTGACATGGGCTCCATCCCATGACCCTGGGATCATGTTTCCATGAGCTGAAATCAAGAGCCGGCCACTCAACCAACTGAGCCACCCAGACACCCCATGATAGTCAATAGATATTGAATGAGTGATTCTAGTCTTACTAAAACACTTTTCCTGAATGTCTGGTATTTTGTGCTGTGTGTATGTCTCTTTCATCGAGAGCATTTGGCTGTAATGCTCTGCTCCTTTTCTTATCCAGTTCCTGCTTGTGTTATTTCCTCTAGGAAACATTCTCTCACTATCTGATTTGATGTTTCTCATTTATTTCTTTTTTGTTTTTAAATTTGTAAAAGTGTATTTATTTATTTATTTAGAGCAAGTGGGGGAGGGGCAGAGAGAGAGGGAGAAGGAGAGAGGATCCCAAACAGACTCCTTGCTGTCAGCAGAGAGCCCTGAGACCATGACCTAAGCCGATGTCAGACACTTAACTGATTGAGCCACCCAGGTGCCCCTTGGTTGTTTCTATTGGCTCCCTTGCTTACATCCATTATCCATCAGAGTGTGCCTTGTACATTCTTGCTTGATTTACGTGTCTGTATTGCCCACTGTACTCTAAGGTCTTTGAGGGGAGTGACCAATGTAAACTGCTTATCTTTAACATTTAGAATGGTGCTTGAATATAGTAGGTGCTAAATAAATACATATTTTTTTCAGTAATGAAAGAAGTTAGAGTTGAGTCAAATCCTTATAAACATAATTTGCTTCCCCAGTGCAAAATAGGCACTTCTAAGGAGTTACGTCTTTTTTTTTTTTTTTTTTTCCGGTTAGCAATTTACTTGTTTAGTCTGTGAACATAATTAGATTCAGTATATAGTCTTGTGTTGACTTTCTAGTAACTCTAATAAGAATTTGAAAGAAGTTTTGAAAGAACAGGCTAATCTCTTGAGTTCTTGATGCTTTGAAATTACTACAGGAGATATTTTGTTCTGTCTCCCCAGTGAAACCTCTGTAATTTCTGCAATTTGCTGTGACAACTTATTTTTGCAGAGTTTTTGCTACTTTGATATCTTTGGAAGCTGGCCTTGGCTCCCACATTTTACTTGTTCTTCTCTTAGACACTCTAATTACCATGTCTCTCCCATTAAATAATTGAGCTGTTGATTATTATAAAGCTAATTATAGATAGCAATAACTGAAAACCATTTACATAAACCTCAAATTGCCCCTTAGAAATTGTTTTAAATTTTTCATTCTTGGGAAGTCAACATGGAATGGTGGGTAAAAAAATACCTCATTGTGAGTCGGGAAATTTATATTCTACATTTGATTCTTCTGGGACCTAAATTTTCATATGCAGTATGAGCTAAGTATATCAAAGTATATTGGTATGAATCTTTGCCTTAGGGGTATCTGGCTGGCTTACTTGGTAGAGCATGTGACTCTTGACCTCTAGGTTATGAGTTTGAGCCCCATGTTGGGTGTAGACATTACTTAAAAATAAAATCTTTAAAAACAAAAAACAAACAAACAAAAACAACTGGCAGGTATGAAGCTTTGCCTGAGAGACAGTCATGCAGGAAAGGACAGACAAGGCATAATTATTTTTAAAAACTGCAAAATTAACTCCTCAGCACATATGTGCTAAAAATACACAGGTGGTTTGTTTAGTGTCTGACTTAATTCCTGTATGGGCTTAATACACTGGAAAATCATGGCATAGAATCATGTCTTTTTTCATGTGTCAAGGAAGGACTCCAATATCTAGTTTTACTTATGGAAAAATTTATTGTGTTAAACTTGTTGTTTAGAAAACTTTCTTCTTTTCCATGGGAGAGAATATGTTTGCATACTAGCTTTCTTGGCGTGTCCACACGGAGGGCTCAGTGTCAGGTGGCAGCTACCACCTGCATACTGTATGTTCCCACTACTTTTGGCATTGCTTTATTATTTGATAATTAGAAGGAATATGGAAGGGATATTAGAAAACCATAATAAAATTGGAAATAAAAAGCTGGATATATTCTATTATTTGACAGAGAGGGAGAGAGAGAGAGACATAGAATCCGAAACAGGCTCCAGGCTCTGAGCTGTGGGTACAGAGCCAGACATGAGGCTTGAGCTCAGACAGTGAGATCATGACCTGAGCCGAAGTCAGACACGTAACCGAATGAGCCACCCAGGCGCCCCTCAAGAGTTTCTTTTCGTAACTGACTGAGCCACCCAGGCGTCCTCAGCTTGTTCGTTTCTTAAAAAAAAAAAAAAAAAAAAAAAAAAGCTGAGGGATTTTATAGGTCGTTTTGGTGAGAATCAACCTTTCTGTTTTTAAGCTATATTAAGTCTTTTAAGATATATCTTTTTAAAGCATATTTTTTGCTCAAAATGCCTTCACTTGTTCCACATTCAGGCTTCGTGTTCTTTCTCATATGTAGTCTGAACTTTTCTCCTTTCGTGTTGTTATTCCCTCATGTCCTTCATACTGGATATTCTTTATACCTACTCTCTAAGTTTAATAGGTTCAAATATTACAAGTGTTTATGTTTTAATGTCATAAATTACAAATTAGCTGCAAGAAGTTTTTTTTTTTTTTTTAATTGTGGTATAGTTGATACACAGTGTTAACATTAGTTTCAGGTATACCAGTAAGAAGGTTTTAAAAAATAAATTTTCATGAGATGAATCACTTAAAATTTATATAATTTTGTAATTGGAGCACCAAAAAAGTCAGCAAAACAAAACCCACCAAATGAAAAAGAAAAAAAACAAACCATAATAATAATCATAATAAAATAGGACTTTACTTTTAAATAGAAAGGTGAGGGTAGCTTGAAGGAAGTGTTGAGGAGACCAGAGCAAAGTGCAGACTGATCTTCAGAACCATAGGAAACACTGTCAGTGCAGGACATGTGTACAAACTGGGCTGTGAAGGACAGCAGAAGAATGTCGCATTGTGTGCCGACACGTACTCTGCTTTCTTGTGACTGCGTGGAGGTTCAGAGCACTCAGGTAGCAACAAAAATTGAGTATGAACCAACCTCAGGGTTCTATTGATATCACTTCCTTGCTTCCAAATCACAATATGAATTAATTCAGGTTTCAGAAAACAATCACTGAAGAATAAGCTATATTCCAGGGCCTCCTGGGTGGCTCAGTTGTTTAAGTGTCCAACTCTTGATTTCGGCTCAGTCATGATCTTGGCTCAGGTCATGATCTCACAGTCTATGATTTCAAGCCCTTGTCAGGCTCAGAGCTGCTCTTGCAGAGCCTGCTTGTGATTCTCTCTCCCTGTCTCTCTAGCCCTCCCTCGCTTTTGCATGCACTCTCTCTCTCAAAATAAATAAATAAACTTAAAAAAAAAAAAGCTATTCCAGTGTTCCAGATTCAGTTTCATTTTCCATCAATGAATTTCCCTGATCCTCCTGGCTAGAAATGACATTGCTACTTTTGAATACCAAAGTACTTTATAATTGTCTTATGACACTTATGTCTTCCATGTCATATTATTCTTATCAGGGAGCATGTTTTATTCCTTTATAGGCTTGCAATTTTTTTGAGCTAATTTCTGGTTTCAATTAATTTGTGCATGCTCTGTAGCACCTCAGATGGTATCCTGCATATAGTAGGTGTTTGAAGATGTTTAATGAATGAATGTCTAGTAAATGAAATACAGTAGAGAAATGAGAGGTAAATAAGAAAGAAAGTAGAACAAAATTGTGCGCTCTCTGCTTTTGTTTTCTGTTTCATTGTTAGTTTGGTAGAGGCACTAAAGAATCTAAAGCTGGTTTAATCATAAGAGTAATTATAATTTGAGGTATCTCAAATTTCTTTTTTGTTTAAGACATCCTTGTGTTCACAAAACTAATGAGAGAGCCACATCCCTGTTAGATTCTGTAGATATTCATTCATCTACTTTAAAACTCAGATAATTTTAACAATTGGTAACTTTCATCAAGAGATTTTAAATTTTTTCTGAATGTACAAAGTCAGAACCTGCTGACAATAACAACTTCTAAATGGTATCAAATGTGCTCTTGCTATAGAATTCAACCAGGTGTGTCAGCTAATTCCATTTCAACATGAGGAAATAACTATAATCATTTCATATTTAACTTTGTAGATTAAAGGCAAATATCAGTTACATGACATTTTGTGTAGAATTGGCCTCTTTTCCTTTTATATTTTCCTTATTTTATTTTATTATTATTATCATTATTATTATTTTTGAGAGAGAGAGTGCTTGTGTGTGTGCATGTGTACAAATGGGGAAGGGGCAGAGGGGAGGAAGAGAAAGAAGGTCCCAAGCAGTCTCCACACCCAGCACAGAGCCGGACTTGGGGCTTGATCTCACAATCTGAGCTGAGATTAAGTCAGATGCTTAACTGTTTAAGCCACCCAGGCATCCCTATTTTTCATATTTGATTCTTTAACACTTAGGTATTATGCTTAGAAAAATAATGAAATGAACCCCCTTCTGTAGTTTCTGTATTTAAAACACAATTCTGTTAAATACATTTAGCATTTTATATGTGCTGAATGCATAGTCTACTCTAAAAAAAATCATTTGTATGAAGCATCATTTACTATCTATTGTGGGCCACTATATGATAGTGCATTGCTTCTGATTTGAAGTGAGACAGCCTGCAGCTTTCTGCTCCTCTGCTTCTCTGCTTCTTATCTCCAGGTAACCATGGTCTATTATTTTCTCTTCTCAGGGTTTCATTCTTTTTTTTTTTTTTTTTTTTTTTGGTAAAGTAGAGGCAGTGTTTTTTCCTCATAAGATTATTGGGGGGATTAACTGAAATGATGTGGTCATATCTCCTAAATATGTTTTGATCTATCCTCTTCTCTCCATTTCCATCATTTTTTCGTGGGCCACCACTTTCCTCACCTAGACTTAATATATTAACTCCACTCAGAGTGGTTTCTCCGCATTGCAGCCAGAAGAGATCTTTGTCAAAGATGAATCACTCCTCACTCCTATACTTAAAAACCTTTTGTGATTTGCCATTGCTTGAGGATAAAATGCACAATTTTTAACAAAGTTTACAAGAGACTCTATGATTTAACTCTGTGTAATTTCTTGGCCCCGTCTTTACCTAATCTTCCTCTGAACTTTCTTTGTTCCAGCCACTGTGGACTTCTTTATTTCACTGAATGTTTAATACATCTCCTTGTCTTGGAAATATGTAAGCTTGAGGGAGGGACAGGTTTGAGTTGGAGGGGAGGAGTCAAAATCAGGAACTCAGTTGTAGCTATGTTCAACTTCAGCTGTTGGCTGGCCTTCCAAGTGGAGATGTCACGTAGGCTGCTGGATGTATACAGCTAGACTTAGAGACAGTTCTGTCTGGAGATATAAATATGGGAGCTGGCACAAAAAGGGTATTTAAAGTAGTAAGACTGAGTGAGTTCACCAAAGCCAGAGTCTGCCCTTTTTGGTTTGTTTTTTTCCATGTCCCAGGATCTACTTGTAGGTCAGGATTCAGCTTCTGTGCCTTCTACCTTTGTTTTGCTTCCAACTGTGCCATAGCACCTGCAATGTTATATCGCAGTTGACCAAATCGATCTCTCTCCATATATCTCTATATAGATATCTATTTATATATATATAGCTATTTAATGGCTTCTCGATTTTCCATTATATATACACTATGCTTTAAAAAATATTTCCTCTCTTGCCTACCATTTGGGTTGTTTCTAAATTTCCTTAATAATTGTGGAAGTCGATTACTGTGTAAAAGGCAATCAACATTTTTAAGGCTTTTGATTTTCTAAAATGAACACTAACAGCATATTTAACAAATTTACATTTACATTGGGAGTGTATGAGAGTTTTTATCTTCGTGTACCTTTTGTAACAGCAAGACTGATTATTAAACACAATGTTTTCTAGTTTAAGGTATTCAACAATCAAATACAGCTTTTTAAAAATAATTTTAAAAATATGTATTTCTAGGGGCGCCTGGGTGGCGCAGTCGGTTAAGTGTCCGACTTCAGCCAGGTCACGATCTCGCGGTCCGTGAGTTCGAGCCCCGCGTCGGGCTCTGGGCTGATGGCTCAGAGCCTGGAGCCTGTTTCCGATTCTGTGTCTCCCTCTCTCTCTGCCCCTCCCCCGTTCATGCTCTGTCTCTCTCTGTCCCAAAAATAAATAAACGTTGAAAAAAAAATTAAAAAAAATATGTATTTCTTTAATTTTGAAATTTTTTCATGTATTGACTTATTTTTGTTAAAATTTTTTTTTATTTTTTTATTAAAAAAGATTTAATGTTCATTTATTTTTGAGAGAGAGACAGAGCATGGGGAGGGGGGCGTGGGGATTGCAGAGAGAGGGAGACCCAGAATCTGAAGCACGCTTCAGGCTCTGAGCTGTCAGCACAGAGCCCACTGTGGGGCTGGAACCCACGAACTGCAAGATCATGACCTGAGCTGAAGCCGGACACTTAAGGGACTGCGCCACCCAGGCACCCCTGACTTATTTTTAATTATGAATTGTACATTTCCTTTTACCTTTTCCTTTTGGAACATAATCTCATTTTCATTGATTTGTAAGATTTTTTTTGTGAGTTCTTTAGATATTAGATGAAACATATAAGATGGTTTTTATAGGTTAAAAATGAATATTCACAATGTCATATGTTTCAACTTAAATTATGTAGTTTTCATTGGTTGCCAATGATTTCCCAGTTTGTTTGTCTTTTGTTCTTTTTCACTATATTTTTTAAAGCATATAACACGTTAAAAATTTTTTTTGTTGTTTAATTTAGTGATCCTTTCCTTTGTAGTTTTCCTCCATTGCTTTCTTACAGTAAAAGGTCTTTCCATCCCAAGGGCAGATAAATATTTTTGTAGTTTCATATTTTAAAATTTAACTTTTAAAATCCATCTGGAATTTTGGTCAAATGTATTGTTAAGGCAGGGATCTGTTTAGTGAGTGATGAAACAATTACTTTCAGATTCCTGAGCAAACTCTGTTGTTTATTTTCATGCCCCATTGCTAAATACACAAAATTATTATGTGTCCTAGGAATATAACATCTTTGACCTTGGTTTTTCATAAAATACATTATTTTGGTGCCTTGGGTTAGCTGATGTGCTTCAAGGACCAGTAATGTGGGGACCTTAGTTTTGGCGATGTTAACTCTTAAGATATAAGTAGTAGTGTACTCATTACTTGATTTACTTGATGACTTCCTCCAGCATAATATTCCATCATCCACAGAACCTTACATATTAACTCAAATGGATAATATTGTTAAACAAAATGTTCTTTAAGTAGAGAGATTGTTAAAAAATCTTGATTGTGTTTTTCTTTTTTCTCTTTATACTTAAATTTGGCTTAGTTTTAGGAATGATACATATATTTTCAAATTTGTTCCTTGATTTAAGATACCAAGTGATGACATTACTTATTTATTAAGTAGTGCTATAGGCCAGAGTCAAAGTGCTTGTTCCATCATAAGTGTTTTAGACAGAAATTCCACTCATTTATTTTAGAATTTTTAGAGGTTATTCTAGTTCCTGTGGAATAAACTATGCAGTGTTAAATGAATTCATCTGAAGTCTAAATTTCTGTTATTTTATCTAAATTATATGTGGTGAGTCAGATGCGGTTGAAGAAAAAATAAATTCCTTTAAATTTTATAATTTATTGTTAAGACATTCTGGTGACCTTTGTTAAATTCTTCCCATGAGGGAAAGACCAAGCCTGGCTCCTCCCTTTTATATTTGGGCAGGTTGAGTGGTAGTAATATATATATTTTTTAGAGTCTGAAGAAAGAAATGTATGCACTACTATTCAAACTCTTTTTCTATCTGGACTCAGAAACTTAATAGGTTTAGATGCATTTTTAGATAAATCTCTTGTGTCAAAATTGTTGATACTTGCTGTGTAAAACAATGGAACAAAATTGATTTAATAATAAGCTATTCAACTTAAAGACCAAATAAATTTGGATACTGAGGGATACTTGTATTGGGTCATACTAGGTTTCATATATTATGGACCACTCAAAGGGTGAAGATAAAATGGAAATACTCTTTTGTATTAAGAAAACTGATGATCTCATTCTCTGAGAAGCCAGCCAAAGATCTTGTCTTTAGTGTTCTAGAGTTTCCTGAAGACTCCTTGAGTTTCCAGACCTCAGTGGGGTTGGAGAATGGGGAATAGACCACAGTCATAACTCAGAAGGGACAGAGGGTTGCCCTGTTGAAATGGGCTTCTCAGAACTTGAAGGTAGGATTTCTGTGGCCACTAGGTGGCTTCAGCTGCCTGCAAAGAAAGAGTACAGCTCAGAGGTACTATGGGGTTGCTTTTCACACTATATTTTGGGAAAATAATTTTATGTTGGGAGTGCTTATTTTCTGAGCTAGATTGACAGAACCAGTTCATAAGACTTAAAGATTTTTGAGGATCATATAGTCTCACTTTCTCATTTTAGAGATAACATTTAGGAAGACTTCTCTAAGTTGACTCTGCTATATAGGGGCTGAGCCAGAATTAGAACCCTAACCCTAAGGTCCCTGACTCTTAGTCTAATATTTTAGCTGTTGAGTCTGTGATACCAGTTTATTTTTTGTTTCTCTGAAGTCATACCAGAGGACTGTGTGGCACTGACCATGCCTAAATTAAATCCTGGAGAAAGTATATACATAGGAATGTTGTATCTATAGGGGAGGTAGATGGGGAGGTGGGTAAAATAGGTGATGGGGATTAAGGAGTGCACTTGCTTAGATGAGTGCCAGGTATTGTATGGAAGTGTTGAATCACTATACTATACACCTGAAAGTAATATTACACTGTATATTAACTTACTGGAATTTAAACAAAAACTTAAAAAAAATGTTAGTTCTAAGCAGAAATAACCTAAAGAAATAGAGGTAAAATTGAGGCACTTTTTGACTTCTGTGTCAAATATAAGAACTGGATATACATACATAGTATTTAAACTTTTCAAAAAAAATAATAAAAAGAATGTTGTGTTGAAGACAGGTGGTAAAGTGGATGTTGGTGACTTTATAGGAAAGACAATATCTACTTTAAACCAAGTTAAGCCTTTAGAGTAATGAGCTGACCCCTTGCCATGATCCAAAATTGAGGAGTTTTAAGATTTCATACTTATTCTGAGTAAGGCTTAGACTTGTATAAGTCATCCTTTTTTTTCAGATGAATTTGCAACATTTTTTTCAAGTTATTTTTCTCTCAAATTTTCTGTTAATTTTGATTAATATTTAATCTTTAGAACAGGGTTAGAAATCTTTTTTTAAAATTAATTTATTTTTTTAATTATTTTTAACATTTATTTACTTTTGAGACAGAGAGAGACAGACCATGAATGAGGGATGGTCAAAGAGAGAGAGAGACACAGAATCTGAAACAGGCTCCAGGCTCTGAGCTGTCAGCACAGAGCCCGACGCGGGGCTCAAACTCACATACTGTGAGATCATGACCTGAGCTGAAGTCGGTTGCTTAACCGACTGAGCCACCCAGGCGCCCCAGAAATCTTTTTTTTTTTTAAATCAAAGACCATTAGAAAACAAAAGAAAATCAGACAAATTCCTTATGTATCACCTCAAAATGACTTATGACAATGTTGACTTCTTTTTTCTTCTGAGTAGGCTAGGGAAGAAGCAAATAGTGTTCATTTCAATGAAATTCTTTTAATAGCAAGTTCAGGAAAACTTAGAACTTTTAAAAATAGTATCCTAGCTTTATGTATAATTTATATATTTGGGCTAGTTTCTAGAGTAAAAAAAGAAGGGCCCCTGGGTGGCTTAGTCTCTTGGGTGACTGACTCCTGGTTTCGGCTCAGATCATGATCTCATGGGTTCCTGAGATAGAGCTCCTGTGCTGTCAGCATAGAGCCTGCTTGGGAATCTCTCCCCCCCCCCTCCCCCCCACAAACCCTCTCTGTCTCTCTCTCCTCTCTCTCTCTCTCTCTCTCTCTCTCTCTCAAACTAAATATTTAAAAAAAATTTTTTTTAACATTTTATTTATTTTTGAGACAGGGAGAGACAGAGCATGAACGGGGGAGGGGCAGAGAGAGAGGGAGACACAGAATCGGAAACAGGCTCCAGGCTCTGAGCCATCAGCCCAGAGCCCGACGTGGGGCTCGAACTCACGAACCATGAGATCGTGACCTGAGCCGAAGTCGGACGCTTAACCGACTGAGCCACCCATGCACCCCTCAAACTAAATATTTAAAGTAAAATAAAATAAGTGGTGTCATACATTAAAAAAATAAATAAAAAAGAGATAAGAGAGCCTAATGAAGAAGGAAGAGTAAAAGAATGAGGAGGAACAGAGATAATCAGGATTTGAAGAGTGGTGGAGAAAGAGCCATGAAATGAGAAAATGGGATACTTCTCCCTCAGAGTCGAGAGCAAGAATGACTGTGGCTGCTTGAGTAGCAGTGCGTGTAAAGGAAGCTATGGTGGGGTCCCTGGGCAAAGCACAAACACAGGTCCCCAAGGTATAGAGAAGGAAAAGGAAAAGATCAGGGAGTGCATTTCTCTTCAAGGTCTTGGAGGCCTTACTTCACTAGCATTTTTCACCATTTCCCGGATTGTCTTGTCTTTGCTCCTGTGCCTCAGCCATGGTCTTCACCAGCCCGTAGACCAGCTCTTGATCCACTGTAGTTCCACAAGTGTTCACATGATTATTATGAATCTGCCAAGTGGAAGCTAGAGCGAGGATTAAATGATACAGTTACTTGAAAAGCTCTTGGAGCATGATTTATCATGTTGTTAGGTCCCCCAAATTGACAGCTATTACAAGAATTGTTAAGGTTTTCTTCTCCCCCTGTAAAATGAATCCTAACATTGGGAGTGCTTATATAAATATAAATCATGTTGAAAACATTTGAATTGAGTCTTTGATATAAAACTTTAGAAATAGATATGTGGTCATTTTCTTAATGGCATGTTGAAGCTGGATTGAATAAAAATATTGTTGGTCAAGTCTAAATACACCAAAAATTTGAATTGTATCTCATTTTCTCTTTCTCTTTGTAGTGATTTAAAGGGAGTGATAGTCACTCTGAGTGATGATGGTCACTTGCAGTGTTCATACCTGGGGACAGACCCTTCTTTTTTCCAAGCTCCAAAAGTTGAATCTAGAGAACTACACTATGAAGAACTTGATATAGAATTGAAAGAACTTCAGAAAATCATCAAAGATGTTAGTAAATCGCAAGGTATCTCATTTGCAATTCTGTATTATGTGATTTTAGTATTCATTATAAAATTTATATGTGGATAATGTTTTGAATATATTAGTTAAATTTCTCCTCCAGGCTTAATTAAAATCATATTTGTAAAAACAGTATTGCTGTTTAGCATACGAGGTCTTTGTACTTAGTTTGTATTTTATAGCTTGTGAAAAAAATATCCTATTTAAGGTAATGTTTTTGTTAGTGTGTTTCAGGGACAGTACTATCTAATTTTTTTTCTTTAAACTCTTAAGAAAGGAACAAAGTATTTATTTGGGTAGTGGTTTCAGGACATGAGAAGAGCATTATACTCTGGGGTGGTCACTTAGTAACTTCTAATATCCCTGAAAACATTTTAGTTGCTTCTTTTAAAAGAAACCAAAGCAGTACATGAGTTACCACTTGGTTGCTAAAATGGTGGTCATTTGTAGCTTTGCGATATAATTTAGCTCTGCAGTTAATTAGCCATCTAAATGGTGTGTAGCCTGCAGTATGCTGATTTCTAATGAGTCAGAGGCTGATATTTTCAGTTTCTGGGTTTTGAACATCTCAATACTATCTTACTTTGAGATTCACAAGGGTATAATTTTATTGTAAATTAAAAGGAGAAATAAAATACCAATCTTGCAGTTTAATTGGACATGTGAAAAACATTATTTTAAGTTTTCTTCTCACAGGTAAAAGTATTTTTTTAATGAGAAAAAATATGAACTATTTTCACATAAGAAATGTTAAAACAGGTAGTTACAATAAAAGCGCAGGGCATTGAAAGCCAATCAAAACACCAGAGCCAATCTTAATCCTGATCCAATCACTTTACTAGATTTAACTATTTTTGAGTCTCCATTACCAAGACAGATTTAGAGGAATGTAGATAATATACTTTAAAAATATGATTATTAAAGTCAAATTATTATGCCTTGGCTTCACAATGTCCTTTTAGAAGTTTTGAAAGTAAACCAGTGAAACTTAGGTCTCTTAAGTACCTCTAATTACAGAAAACCTGTTTGTTGTCTACAGCCCCCTGTCAAATGGAGAATGGTTAACATTGGATGTGTCACATTGCAATATACAATTCCCCCCCCCCCCCATTTTTGATACTGGTGCTTTGGGGATTAATGAAATTATAAGTCTCTTTTTGTCATTTAAAAATATAATTGGAGAAGAGTGGCATATATATGAAATGTGAAATTTCCAGAGTTCATTAAATAAACTTAATGTGGCTTTTCACATTAGATTTTGTGTCTTGAGATTTTGCCCTTCCCATAAACTATGTGCTAATGATATTTTGATTAACACTCAATTGTGTAAAAGAGTTCTCAGAAAAATCCTTTATAGCTAAAAGTTTTTTTCTGTGACCATAGTGATACCCTTGAGTGAGAAGGGTTGGGCTACTTTTAAAGTTGTCATTACCTTGATCCTTCTGTGTACTTGAAATAACTGCTAATTAAGCTAGGGATGTGCCCACAGACTTGGTGTAAAGTTCATTATTTACATAACCTCAAATTTTACTTAATATTTAAAGTTCCCTGCCCCTTCTTTGCCATCATTTAGTCATACCAAAAAAACAAAACAAAACAAAATAAAAAAACCAACAGTAACAACAACAAAAAAACCCAAAGAGAAACTTGTAAGAAAGAGGACTTTTAAAATATACTATTTCCAGATATTGAAAACATTTAGTATTGTGTAACCTTATATAACTGTGGTATATTTGTTTATTAAAATACCTGTAATTAGGGGCACCTGGGTGGCTCAGTCGGTTAAGGGTCCAACTTCGGCTCAGGTCGTGATCTCTCAGTTCATGGGTTCGAGCTCCGCGTCAGACTCTGTGTTGACAGCTCAGAGCCTGAAGTCTGCTTCGGATTCTGTGTCTCCTCTCTCTGTTCCTCCCCTGCTCGTGCTCTGTCTCTGTCTCTCTCTCTTTCAAAAATAAAGGTTAAAAAGTTTTTTAAAAAAAACCTGTAATTATATAAAAGCACCAAATCATTTCTTTGCAGAAGATTATGAGAAGTTAAAACTCTGAACTTTTTGATGACCTCATTATTCGTTTAAATGCCACTTATTTTAGTATAGTGACTTTAACTTGCAAAAATAAGTTCACAGTCTTGTGGATTATTTTCAGTACTTAGAGCTTTTTTATTTCTTCAAAGCAAGAGTTTCAGCAAAATTTAAAGCCAATTTAAAGAGTACATTTTGTTGTACACATGGTGTATATTATCTACTGTAATAAAAGTGTTTTTGAAGCTGATTTTATGTGTGTAACTTATATGAGGAATGTATGTTGTAAGCATGAAATTATAGTAATAATTTCTGTATGGCTCATGGGTTTTGAAGCTTTTCATACTCATTAGTGTGAATCCTGCTTAACATTTCTTTTACCAGTAGTCAACAACATCTGTCGGTAGGCACTTTCAAAGACAGAAGTTTCTTATGATTTAGCCAGTTGATCATGTTCTCTGCTGGGGTGGGTGTGAAGGAATGGGTATGGTAGTGAGATAGCCTCCTACACAGTTGTGTATTCAGGAAGGGAAAGAGAACAGTAAGAACAGGGCATATAGTTTGTGTGTGTTTTTTAAGTTTTTAATGTTTATTTGAGAGAGAGAGAGAGAGAGAGAGAGAGAGAGAGAGAGAGAGATCAAGTGGAGGAGGGGCAGAGAGAGAGGGAGACACAGAATCTGAAGCTGGCTCCGGGCCCTGAGCTGTCAGCACAGAGCCAGACACAGAGCTTGAACTCAAGAACTGTGAGATCATGACATGATCTGAAGTTAGATGCTTAACCGACTGAGCCACCCAGGCGCCCCAAGAAAGGGGCATATAAATGAAAGTCTGTACCCCATTGGAAATAAGTCTAGGGTAACTAAATTGTCTTTACCATTGAGTACTAGAAGTATTTGTGCTTGGTGACCTTGTTGGGAGATGTATTGTTTAGGGCTATGTCTGGCTGCACGTAATACCATACTCAAATAAGGTGGCTTAAACAAGGCAGAGGTTTATTTCTTTCCCATGGAAAAGAAGTCCAGTGATGGGCAAACCAGGGTTGGTTTGGCAATTCCACTGTCATCAGGGACTCCAGTTCCTTCTATCCCAGGGTCATCTATTGGTCCAGGAAGGCTTCTGGAACTCCTGCCCTCACATCTGCAGCTGAGTCAGCCCCCTTAAGGATCTTTCCTGGAAGTCACACCCTGAGCAGCTTCTACTCACATCTTACTGGCCACTCCAAGCTGCAAAAGAGGCTGGGAAATATAGTGTTTCAGCTGAGCACTTTGTTGCTTAGAATAAAATTGGGCTTCCTTTAGTAAAGAACTAAAGAGTGGCTATTGAGTAGGTGGTGAACAGTCTTTTGTACTCTCTGCATAAGGTATGGAAATTCCTACACCGAATATTGCAATACTGGTGGGAATGCCTGATGGCAGTCGTAGGCAGTTCTTCTCTTTGTGAGACAGCTGATTCCTGTGGCATCATCCAAGAACTTTCCATGTTTTTAGTCAGTCATCCTTGGTGAGTGAAGGACGTTTCCTCTCAGGGTCACAGGGTAACTTCGGCAGTTCCAGGTATTATGTGCAAAAATGATTTCCAGGGAAAAGAGAGATATTTCTCCCAGGTCTCCCATTTTATTATGGGGAAATAGCTTTCCTAGAAGCCTGTGCCAGCACCCCCCATTTCTAACTTCCCTCACCTCATGTCTGCCAGGATTAAGCCCCACACTTATGCCTAAAACAACAAATGGTCAGGGGAATGAAATCACCATGATTGGATCTGACCAATCCAATGACTTTGAGGTGAAAGTGAATGTCTCAGCAGAATTAGGGCTATGCCACAAAGGAGGAGGAGTGGAAAGTGCATGTTAGGTGGGAGCCAGTAGTTGGTTTTACACACACACACACACACACACACACACACACACACACACACTGTTTTTAAAAAACAGACTATATTGTGTGTGTGTATGTACGTACATATATATATATCACATATATGTTACACACATATACATGTGCGTACATATTGTTTCCTGTTTATTTAAGATCTCTGTCACTTGTTCATCATATCTCATTGTGCACTGTAAAGGTTTTTTTTAAATTGTGAAATTTTAAGTTGTGAAAAAACCATGAATATGGTGAAAATAATTCTAATCATACTAAAAGGGTAAACCCCCAGATCCTGGTTCCACTAGATTATTTAAAGGTAACCTTTATCAAGAGTGTTTGTGTATTCTTTAAAAAATTTTTCATGTTTATTTAATCGTTTTTACATGAATATGTGCATGTTAGATCCATTGTACTACATTACAATTTAATATAATTGCTTTTTGTAATTAATAGGCACATCTTGGAGTTCTCTTCTTATCAGTGTATAAAGTTGGATAGCACTTTTACTTATAGCTTTGGGCTTTGGATCATTGCACATTGTGGATAGTCCACCATTTCCCTATTAATAGAAATATAGAGATACAGGTTGTTTTTGTTTTTTTAAAGAATTTATTTTTAAATGATTTTTTATTTTTTATTTTTTTATTTTATTTTATTTTTTTTTTTTTGAGAGAGAGAGAGAGACAGAGCATGAGTTGGGGAGGCACAGAGAGAGAGAGGGAGACACAGAATCCTAAACAGGTTCCGGGCTCTAAGCTGTCAGCACAGAGCCCAATGTGGGGCTTGAACTCACAAACTGTGAGATGATGACCCAAGCTGAAGTTGGACGCTTAACCAACTGAGCCACCCAGGTGCCCCTGTTTTGTTTCTATTAGCTACTAGCAGCCGAGAACCTCCTTGAGAATGTCTGTGAGTATTAGATAAATGCTAAGGAGTAGAATTGTTAGGTTACAGGATATATATGTTTTACATTTTGATGGTTCTGACCAACTTACCTTCAAAAAGATTGTACTAGTTTGGCTTCTACCAGCAGTGTTAAGGAGAGGGCATTGAAATTCCCAACACTGGTTAGTCACTGGGTTACATCTTAGCTAATAACTTTGAGAAAGATAATTTCTCTTTAAAATATTATAGCCGGGGAAGAATTATCATCAGGTTTCTAATTCTGTAATGTATTAGTTTTCAACTGTGACTATGTTTGTGGGATTGCTTTTTGATAATATGATATAGAGAAACCTTTTTTTTTTAACTATATACAACAGGTTTACTTTATGATTAAATATTATTTTTCTTTTTAAATTACAGGTATCTGGCCCATGACTGAGAGAGAAGATGACTTGAAAGTTTCTGCCATGGTTTCTCCTAAATTTGATTCAGTGTCTGTAGGTTTATTTGCAGACTTTAAAAGGGTTTATGGTAGTGTTGGACTCTGCTGATTTGGGATCAATGTGTATTGATTCAAATTTCTGGTCCCAGATAGAAACTTTAAGGAGGATAACAACTTTTAGTCTTTATTATTTTCTGGAACAAACATTTCCAATCTCTTAGTGAGGAGTTCCTTAGGCAGGATTTTAGTCTAAAAAAGGGGGAGGAAGGGGCAGAAATAGAAGAACTTTTCTTAGTCTACTTAAAAAAATTTTTTTTTTTAGTTTTTATCTATTTTTGAGGGAGAGAGACAGAGACAGAGTGCAAGCTGGGAAGGGGCAGAGAGAGAGGGAGACACAGAATTCAAAACAGCTCAGCTGTGCTGAGCTGTCAGCACAGACCCTGACACAGGGCTTGAAGTGACAAACTGTGAGATCATGACCTGAGCTGAAGTTGGACATTTAACCAACTGAGCCACCCAGGCGCCCCATTTAATCAACTTTTTACAAAACCTTTTTCAGTACCAGAATATTGAGATAATCGCAATCCAGGTGAATAATACTGACCACACAAGAGATAATGTCCATGAAAGGCCTAGCTCAGGGTTTGCTAATTTACAGTCTGTAATACATTATAGTGGTTATGTTCGTGGTGGTGGGTGGGGGGGAGAGGGGTCTTTGTGTGTTAGTTTAACAGTAAACAGTTGGACCAGGAATTATTTTTCCTTATTTCTATCTGTGTGACCCAAGGCAAGGTATTTAATTTTCTTAGTCTCAATTTTTCTCATCTGTAAAATGGGAATAATAATAGAATCTACTTTGTTGAATTGTTATGATAATTAACCCCCACAGCAGCATCATCATCATCATCATCATCATCAAATTACATTTTAGTTCTAGCATTATCATTATCATCACTACCACCACCCCACCATGCGTTCCACTAGTCTTGTACACTGCCATATCCTTAGTGTCTGTCACATAATGAGTGCTCAGTGTATTTTGCTATATAAATGAATGGAGATGAGAAACCAGAAGCATGAAGGAGGGCCTGTCCTTTGTTATGTTGCCCCATCTCCTTGTTTAGTTTTCTGTAAGTACTCGTTAGATTATAGTTGGTTAGGTCTCACTGCCTGCAGTTTGGGCAAATCTGTTAAGTTTATCTGTGTCTAAACCAGAAGTTGATCAATTTTGGCAAGTGATCAAATTCACTGGTTTTTACTGTATTAGGAGTTCATGTCCTATAATTTTACCTAGGAAATGACTTCGATATTTAGGTATCAGAGCATAATATAGTAAGTACTTGTCCTAAGTTTTCAAAGATTAATCTTAGTATAAAGAGCCAATCCAAGCAGTGACAAAAATCACGTTAACATTGCCATAATATAGTAAGTTGGGTATACTTAAACAAAAAAAAGTACTATATATGAAAGAAACATTCACCCAGCTGAGTCACATAGTAGAGGCACTGTTTTAAACATTGGCTATTCAGCACACACCATTTCTCACTCTACCTGAAGGGTGTAGTCTAAGTGGAACATTTTTGCTTAGTTAGCTGACGAATGTACACACATTTTCTTGCCTTGGAAATGATTCCTATTTTCCTTTGGGCAACTTACATAATTTTTTCTAGGTTCCCTTAAAACAGGCTCTTTGGTAGGAGGAATTCCCTTTCCTTTCTTTAGCAACTTTTGATCTTTGTAGGAAAAGGCCTTAGGTAATAGCACTATATTGTAATGTATATTTCCCTATTGGTAACTCAGAGTGCTGTTTCCTCTTAACTAGGTGTCTCTTTCCAGTTTCATTTTCTGTGTCTTACTGTTTTTTTTTTTTTTTTTTTCTTAAGAGATTCCTGAGAGTATCATGTTCATCCCATTGGAAAACACTAGCCCAACGATTTATGTGGCTATGGTGCCATGGTGTCTTTGTGTAGCTATTTCTCTTTGGCTATAATTTTTTGTTCCCAAAGGACTGCTGTCCTTGAAGTATCTGGGTGTTTAGACATGGATTGAAAAGAGCAAGAAACAGGAGAATGTTGGTTTCTCTTCTAGATCTGTGGACAGCTAAAAGTAAAACATTTCCTGGATTTTAGGTTATACTAGAGCACAAAGCTTGGCTAAATATTTTATTTTGTCATTATTATCAAAGCACACATCTAAAAAGTAATATAATTTATAATACAATGAGGTCTTTTATAGAGGAGACAAGCATTGCTATTCTAGCTTCTGGATTGAGAAGATGGATCAGAGTTCATATATGGTTTTCTGTGGAATCATATATAGAATATGAGTCTCCCAGCTCTTTTTATAATAAGAGCAGTAGCGAGCCTGATGTGGGGTTCAAACTCATGGACTCATGAAGTCATGAACCATAAGATCATGACCTGAGCTGAAGTCAGATGCTCAATCAACTGATCCACTGAGTCACCCTGAATCTCTCAACTGTTAATTATGCTGGTACCCATTACACTGAAGCAATCCCTGTTGCCTAGTAGTGGATTAGTTTTTCTTAGTAAAACAATTTCAAATAAGTTAACTAAAAACACAGTGGATCTATTCATTGGTTGGATTAGTGATTTTAGGATCTTAATTGTTCCCCACAAGTGGGTATTATTAGAAAATGTTACCCCTTGTTCTTATTCTGTTATCGAGTGAGCATTTTTTCCTCTCAATCTAGAACTCTAATATATAAATTATAACTTATAAGGAAATGTTTGCTTCATTATATTATGCTCTGAATTATTTAAAAGGTAGGATCAAGTAACCCAGGCTGATGCTCAAAGAGTGACCTAGTTTATGATATGAGCTCATAAACAAATAGATTTATTTTCTAGGTGTAAGGCCGCTGAAGCTTTATATCATTAGTTATATGTCTTAGATACATATTATTAGTATTTTTAAATTTTTTTAATGTTTATTTTTGAGAGAGAGAGTATGATCAGGGGAAGAGCAGAGAGAGAGGGAGACACAGAATCCATAGCAGGCTCCAGGCTCCCCACTGTCAGCACAGAGCCTGATGCAGGGCTCAAACCCATGAACCGTGAGATTATGACCTGAGCCAAAGTCGGACGCTTACAGGACTGAGCCACCCAGGTGCCCCACGTATTAATCAGAATAAAACATACCTTTGGCAAGTTGAAAATACAAGGACCAGGGCACCTGGGTGGCTTAGTCGGTTAAGTGTCCGACTTCAGCTCAGGTCATGATCTCACGGCTCGTGAGTTCGAGCCCCGCATCAGGTTCTGTGCTGACAGCTCAGAGCCTGGAGCCTGTTTCAGATTCTGTGTCTCCCTCTCTCTCTCTGACCCTCCCCTGTTCATGCTCTGTCTCTCTCTGTCTCAAAAGTAAATAAACATTAAAAAAAATTAAAAAGAAAATACAAGGACCTAAAAAGAATGGCATAATGCTTATCTGTGAAATACAAGGAACCCTTCTGCATAATATAAAGAATGAATTAATAGAATTAGTTTCAACATTTAAGTAAATTTGGCGAGAGAGTGGTTTGACAAAAATACTATTGACAAAATATGTGACCTTCTCTTTCCTTTTTTGGAAAAGGTTTTTATCAGTTCATTACTTTGCAGTTGAAGGCATTCAAAAAGCCACATTGACCCTTTTAGTCTGCCATTAGAGTGATAAATCCTTTATTGTTCCCTATTTTGATGGTGGGAAGTATATATTGCACCCATGTGTTTACTCATTGACAGACGTGTTAATTTGAATCCATTCTTTCCTCTCTTCTTTTCTCAATTCTGTGTTTACAGCAAGCTGCTGATGTTGAAGTGGGAACTGACCTTGTCCCTTCAGTCACAGTGAAGGTATTGTGCCATGATTCTAGACTATAATGTGCAAACAATGTTACACATTTCATCACATCTGTCAATGTTGTCACTCTATAAGTAGCTTTTGGAAATGTAAAACAAGCACTTGAAATTTGTACATTTCCCTTAGCTTTGGGTAGCAAAGATAACCTTTATTGTTTCCGACGAATATAAAACTGACAATTGTATTCATAGTAGTGTTATGTAATATTAATAATTTTTATGACTTATGCTTACTATTACATTTAAATGATACAGGGCCTTTTTTCTGGAAACAAAATTAACATTTTGAATATGTTAAAGGACTTGTGTCATGTGCCTACCATTTATGATAGACCAACCAGTTGATTGCATCATTATATATATTTTGGGGGATTACATGAATGCTAATATCTTTCTTGTATGTGTAATTATGTGTGTGTTTGAGAAGAATTTCCAGTCATCTACCTGGCATAGCATTAGCTTTAAATGGATGTATTTATAGCAAGAAAATATTAAATGAAGAAGCCACAAAGTAGGGTAGTGACAAATTGATAGTACTAAAAAAATAGAATATGAAGGATGTGGTTTTGGTTAAAATTTTTAGTCCTGTCGTTGTAGAATTTTAGAACTAGAACTCAAATGTAGAACCCTCTTAAGGCATTTAGATTAAAGTGTGGTAATCAGTCAGCACATTATTAAGCTGAAAATATTTATCACTGCCCAGACGTTGGAGCCAGGAAAAGTTGTGGATCTTGGCGATTTGCTTAGTCAAAACTTGGACGGGGCTTTATATTTTCTTAGATTATGGGTTGCTGTCCTTGGAGGAGCTTGACAGGGCACCAGGCTTTACCAATTGTGTTCGCTTACACTGGACCCAGCGGGTGGCCCAAGTGTGGGGATCTTTGGTAGAAGTTGAAGGGAGCCCAATCTTGTAACAGTTTCCTAAGCTAATTTTTTTGGATTCTTGCCACTGGAAACAAGGGTGGTCTTTCCCCAGTTCTCCCTCCCCCGTATCCAATCAAAGCCTCTATCTCATTAATACTTTTGAGTCTGGAAAAGTATTAGTGGCAAGAAATCAAACACTTAAAAAAAAAAAAAACCCTGCAGAGTTCCAGGAATGATCTATAGACTTTTGTGTAGAGAAACTTCTTTTATATCTTTCTACTGATACTGTTCATACACACACATAATAATTTAGGAACACACTATAAATCACAAAAAGAAATCTTGTACTTAAATCAGATGACGTTGCTCATGCTAATTCCCCCCCGCCGCCCAACTACTAGTTATTGCTATAAGTAAATACACCTTTCTCTCCCATGGAGTTCTTAGGCTTTAATGTGTAATAATAGCCATCTTAAAATGATGGTATGACACCACTGGAAAATTCTCCTTCGTTAGTGGAAGTTAAACTGTATTTGAGAATGACTAAGTCTCCACTCTTTTCCTTATTGCCATTATAAGAGTATGAGAAAGAACATAACACATGAGGATTGCATAAAATCAGCTGGGCTTATACAGCAGACACAATGACTTCCTGATTCTGTCTGACAGTTTCTATACAAATTTTGCTATAAATCTCTCCTTATAGCCTTTTATAACAACAGCAGCCAAGATATATAACCATGCAAGTTTCCATCATAATAAATCCTGTTAATTGAGAAAATTTTTCCATCCGTTCCAAGTGAATGAAGATGTGGCTACCTTGAGTATGTGTGCATGATGCGTGACCGTCTATTCCAGGCAACTAAGGCAGAGTGGTTGCTCATACCTGGCCTTTGGAGTCATATTTATATATCTAGGATAAATATTTGGTATTGTATTTCCTAAGGATGATATTTCATTTTGTTAGAATCAGAAAACAACATGGAAAATTCTTGTATTAATGTTTCATATTTTCTCCTTAATATTCTGTAATTATTTTTCTCTTAAAATATGAGGTTTATGATCTAGCCAAGCCTTTAACTCTTTTTTTTTTTTTTTTTTTTTTGGCTCAAACACAGGTCTTCTTTGTTCCTCTAGGTTTTGTTTTTTGTTTTTTGTTTTTTTTTTTGTTACACATCTCCTTGATTCACATTTGAAAGTGCCTAGCCCATTGTTGGGATTTAATAAATCTGTGCATTAGAGATATCATGATCTTGCTAACAATGTAAAATTGTGTGATCATTGTCTAAGTCCACATTGTTATGCCAGGTAGAGTCAGAATGTCTGTTTTCTTACAAGTGGCTTATTACTACTTTATGGATTTTTTATTTTCACTTTTAAAACTAAGCTCTTATGATACATTCCTGGTGATGGTTTTCAACTCTCTTGCACATATTGGCTTGTTGATCTTGGGCATGTTATTTCTGAACCTCATTTTTTAATTTTATTACTTTAATTTTCTAAAAGTTTATTTTAGAGAGAGAGAGCGTAGGGGAGAGAAGCAGCAGAAATGAGAGAGAGAGAATCTTAAGCAGGCTCCATGCTTAGCTCAGAGCCTAATGTGGAGCTCAATCCCATGACCCTGGGATCATGACCTGAGCTGAAATCAAGCGTGGGGTGCCCAATCGACTGAGCCACCCAGGTGCCCCTCAGAACCTCTGTTTCAAAAATTTGTTTTTAACATTTATTTATTATTGAGAAACAGAGCGAGACAGAGCATGAGCGTGGGAGGGGCAGAGAGAGGGGGAGACACAGAATCAGAAGCAGGTTCCAGGCTCTGAGCTGTTACCACAGAGCCCGACGCTGGGCTCTAACTCACAAACCGCGAGATCATGACCTGAGCTGAAATTGGACGCTTAACCGACTGAGCCAACCAGGCGCCCCTGAACCTCTGTTTTTAAACTGTAAAATGGGATTACTTTGTTATTTGCAGTTATTTTGAGGCTTAACCACGGTTGAGTAAGAGCATGTGCTCTGGATTCTGGCAGACAAAAGATAAATTCTTAATCAGAGTGGCCTTGGGCAAATTATTTAGTCTCTCTGAGACAAAGTTTTCTCTATTTCAGAATGTTGTAAAAATTAAATGAGATAATGCACATAAATAATGTATTAGCATGGTTCCATGAATATAGAGAGCTGCTACTGGTTATCATTAATATTATTATTAATTTTATTTTAAAATATATGTATAGACTTGCATGGTATTATTATTAATAGTAAAATAGTTGTGTCCTACTTATGTAGTAGACTTAGCTATTTGGAGGAATGTTGTCTGTGGTGCTTGTGTAGTTTCTTCTTCCCATAATTACCATCAAGATTTTACTATGTTATGTTGTTTATAATGCTCAGACATCATGAAGGAAGCTTTGCTTTGTGGTATGCAGATTCCCTTCATTCATTCCCAGAGCTTGTAAAGTAAAAATTGAGGATTCATGGTTCATTTGCTATTGAACAAATGGCAAATTGTATTTATTTGCATCAAGAGTTATCCTTTAAAAATTTCACTTTGCAAGTCAACATTTTTGTGTTTAACTTATTTTTTAAGTTGTACAGAATACCCACATCATTTAAAGTGAATACAAGATGGTTATTGAATCTAATTGTATGTATATAATATTTATGGCCCAGTTAGATATTCCTGTATATTGTTTCTTTCTCTATAGTATGTGTGTGTATGTATACATTATATATGTATATATATGCAAAATATATATTAAGGAATAAGTGATACATGCCTTTTACTTAAGAGAAATTTGAAAACTACTTTTTTTCTTTTAATTTTTATTTATTTTTGAGAGAGAGAGACAGAGCATTAGCAGTAAAGGGGCAGAGAAAGAGGGAGACACAGAATCCAAAGCAGGCTCCAGGCTCTGAGCTCTCAACACAGAGCCTGATGTGGAGCTTGAACTCACAAATTGTGAGATCATGACCTGAGCTGAAGTCAGACGCCCAACCAACTGAGCTACCCAGGTGCCCCTGAAAACTACTTTTCTTAAAAATAAATATACCCTTGCTTTATATGAATTAATCATGAAATGTATCTGTCTCATATATTAGAGTTCAATAACTAGACTGAAAACTCCTCCACAGCAAAAGTTCTATAGAAGTATGATTCTTAATTCTGGTAGTACATGGTTATCATCTGGGTAGCCAAAAACAAAATACCAATACCCAGGTCTACCTCCCCCGCCCCCCCCCCCCTCCCCGAGATCTTGACTCAGTTGGTATACGAGCCCTACCTGGGCAGTTGACTATGATAAGTCTGCTTTGTAAACTATGTGGATGAATTCATCTAAATGAGACTGTTCAAAGACAGGGACTTTAAGGAGACAAAATCCAAAGAGAATATGCCCAGTGGGAGTCAGATCTTTAAGCTTTTTCTTTGATAGCCTCAAGAAGATGCCCCTTAGTGCTGTGGCCCAGTAAAAATCCGTGGGCCTGATGTTTTCTGCTGATGCTTCTCCTCCGGGGCAGTGAGAGAAGCCCTGGCCTTCTGTACCCATGCCCGTCCTGTTTCCCAGTCACACTGTTACCCCAGAGTTCTTAGCTTTTGGTTCTAATTTCAGTGGGAGGGTTTTCTTAGCATCACCATATAAGAGCACCAGTTTAGAATTGCAGCCAGCTGAGATGTGCAGCAGTCAATATTGCCATTCTTTGATATTTTCTAGGACTAGTTACATCATGTATTTTTGTGTGAAGCCATGGAATAAAGTGTGGTGCTTTGATATGTATCTAGACTAGTAAATATCCACTTAGCAAGGAAATCATTAGAGAATAATTAATTTATAATTAATTTATGTAAAAGGTGGTTTACTGATACTAGATAAATCAGTTGCCACATCTATATATGAAAAGAAGAATGAACACCAAATATTTCATGATGTAATTATTTACCAACCACAGGGCAGATTTTTCCTTTGATTTTGCTAGGACATTTTTAATAGCTTTATTGAGATATAATTCACATAGCATACCATATACTCATTTAAATTCAGTGATTTTTACTGTATTTGCAGAGTTGTGGAACAACACCACAATTTAATTTTAGAACGTCTCCTCCCTCCTGAAAGTAACCTCATACCCATTAGCTGTCACTTCCTGTTCCTTTTCCCTGTCCCATCTTCCAGCCCTCCTCTACTTCCATCCCTCAGCGACTTCTAATCTATTTTCTGTCTCTATTGATTTGCCTATCCTGGACATTTCATATAAATGGGATCCTACAATATGTGGTTCTTTGGGACTAGCCTCTACCCCTTAGCATAACGTTTTAAAGGTATACCCATATTGTAGTATGTGCCAGTACCTTATTTCTTTTGATTACTGAATGCCGTTTCATTGTAAGGTACCATATTTTGTTTATTCATTCATCAGTTGATGGATATTTGGGTTGTTTCTATTTTGGCTGTTGTGAAGAGTGCTGCTGTGAAACTTATGTACAAGTTTTTGGGTGGGCATATGTTTTCATTTCTCTTGGTATAGAATTGTGAGGTTGTATGGTAAATTTATGCTTAATTTTTTAAGAAACTGTTGTTAAATTATTTTCTTGTGTGGCTATACCATTTTACATTCCCATCAGCCATATACGAAGCTTCTAGTTTCCTCATATTCTTGCTAACACTTATTTTTGTCTTATTTTGATTATAGCATTTTAGTAGATGTGTAGTAGTATCTCATTGTAGACTTAATTTGTATTTCGTTGTGATTAACAATATTGAGCAGTTTTTCATGTACTTGTTTGGCTATTTCTATTTCTTTGGAGAAAAGTCTGTTCAACTTCTTTGTCCAGTTTCTAGTGGGTGGAATCCACCACTTCTCTACTTACCAGTAACTACTACTTACATTGTGTTTTAAAAGACTGCTCATTTTTTTCAGATGTTTCCTAATTATTTGCTAGTGATTTTTTACATATTTGTGCTATCCTATCAATCTGGATAAAATTTAATTTTTTATTAATAACAATTTCTATTTCCTTAGGTCACATTGCAGAATCGACTGGCTTTGCAAAAAGCCAAATTATCAGTTTATGTGCAACCACCTTTAGTATTGACTTGTGATCAGTTCACCTTTGAATTTATGGGTAAGTGTTCTGTTTTGGCTTAAAATAGATCGTGGTGTGATGTTTTCTATTAATTAAAATTTTTTTGTTAGTATGTTTATTTGATGGCTATATTTTTTGTCTGAATAGTGAGACTGGTATCTTTTTTTTTTTTTTTTAAATTTTTTTTTTTCAACGTTTTTATTTATTTTTGGGACAGAGAGAGACAGAGCATGAATGGGGGAGGGGCAGAGAGAGAGGGAGACACAGAATCGGAAACAGGCTCCAGGCTCTGAGCCATCAGCCCAGAGCCCGACGCGGGGCTCGAACTCACGGGCCGCGAGATCGTGACCTGGCTGAAGTCGGACGCTTAACCGACTGCGCCACCCAGGCGCCCCTTTTTTTTTTTTTTTTTTAAATTTTTTTTTTTGAGACTGGTATCTTTCTAAAAAGATTTCAGTGATTGTGTTGTTTTGCTTCTGTTTTCCCTCCAAACATCAAGCGTGAATGATACTTTTTAAAAAATACCAACATTCAATGAATGGTTGTTGAGCTGAAGTAATTACAGATTTTCAAGTGCTTTCCTCAACTAGATGGGTCTGTAATTGTACTTAAATGCTGTAATTTGGAAGGCTTTCTTTATTGGTGTTTGTCTAGTCAGCTGTTTATTGAATCAGTAATGTTTGAAGAAAGGACATTGGCTTTGGAGTCTGGCCTGAATTTGAATCATGGCTGTTACACGTACCCGATGTGTAACCTTTGGCAAACTACTTGAGTAATTACTCTGAGCCTCAGTTTCTTTTAATCTGCAGAAAGGGGATATTGATATCTGTCTTGCAGGGCATTTTTGAGGTTTAGTTACAAAATGAATCTATGTAAGATATCTGTAATGCCTAAAATAGTAGACTGGTCATAAATGGCAACTCTTAGTAAGATTTCTTTGCACAGTATCTCTCAGGCCCTACGATTTATATCCAAGTTGTCATTAGTCCTATTAAAAAGATTTATGATTTATCTTTCTAATCTTTTTCTTTCTTCATTTACTGCTGCTGATCCTATATTGTATTCATGAAATCAAGAACATATTTCTCTCTTTTGCTTTTGTATAACCAACCCTTACTTGAATGCCTGGCATATACGGGGAACTTAATAAATATTAGCCAAATCGCTGAATGAATGGATGAATTGTTGATATAATCTTATAGGTGATATCCAATCATTGGATTCTAACTTTATTTTCTAATTTTTTTCAGAATACTTCCAATTTGTCTTTCTAAAACATATTCTGAACAATTTAGTTTTTCAATTAAAAATGTCTTAAGTCTGTCTAACACAGGTTGGAGGTCAAATACATGAATATAGAAGGCTATGCACAATCTGCAAAGTCGCTACAGTTATAGTTACATCCATACGGAGTCCCCCCTTCCATTTCTCCCTGTAGTTTGTATTCTAGCCATGATAAAGTATACTATTCCCCATTCCCAAATTCTCTTAACTATTTGTATACCTTTTTCTCTGATCATGCTGCCTATTCATCTGAATAAAGAGAAGCAAAACTTCGTTGTTTTGGACTCAGTTACCAGTGTATATTAGCTATATGACCTTGGACAAGGTTTTTAATCTCTCTATAGCCAGGTTCCTCATGCACAAAAGTTGGGGACAATAATAGTACACATATTACTGGGTTGTTGTGAGGATTAAATGACTTAATCCATGTGAAGTGTTTAGGAGAATAGCTGGCATGCAATGTAAGCATGATTTTAACTGTTGTTAATAATAATTGTCCAAAATTTTGTAACTTCTATTACTTTTAAATTTCTTACAGCGCCAGAGATGAGCAGAACAGTAGCCTTTTCTGTTTATCTGAAAGGGAGTTATACACCATCTGAATTGGAAGGAAATGCTGTTGTTTCTTATTCCAGACCATCAGGTAAATATACAGTTGTTTAGATTTTTAAGCCTAATCACTCCTTTTAAATTGGAGTTATGAGTTAAATGTTTAAGTGTTTTTTTTCTTTTATGTTTATTTATTTATTTTGAGAGAGACAAAGACAGCACAAATGAGGGTGAGGCAGACAGAAGGAGAGAGAGAGAGAATCCTAAGCAGTCTCCACAGTGCCAATGCTGAGCCCGATGTGGACCTCAAACTCAGGAAACCATGAGATCATGACCTAAGCTAAAACCGAGAGCTGGACATTTAACTGACTGGGCCACCTAGGCACCCTTAAATGTTTAAGTGTTTAAGATTAGAAAACACATTGTAGTATATTACTAAATGGAAAAATATTCTTTCCTAGTGTTAAATAAAATTGTCCAGATTACCTCTGTGTCATGAATTATTAGAGAGACGTCTGTTTAGCTGATTTACACATATAGTGTTTGATGCTGTCTTCTGAATTAATAGCAAATATGATATATTTTTATTCACACTAAAAGAATGATATTAGACCTCACTTATTAAACTAAGGAGAAAAGCCTAGTCTGAATTGGTGAAAAAGACTATTATGGATTGATAAATCAGTATTCATAGACTGACACTGTTTTAATGACTAAATAAAACTCTTTAGTATCTTACATATTAATATATTTAAGAACAGATCAACTAAAATTTGATCTGCATATTTTCAAGGAATTCTTTTTAAATTAAAAAAAGTTACCTTTAGTCCAGTTGAGATTCAGTTACTGTAAATTTTAACTTCATTGGGTCAAATTTTATAGTTTGTATTTTTCCCTATATAGTGAAACATTTTGACAATATGTTTATTGGTAGAATACAAATAATTAGTCATTGCTTTTTTTTTTTGTCATTGCTTTTTAAACAATGTTTTTATATAGAATAACTGATAATACGGTACTTTAGAAATGTTGCATTTTTTTTTTAAACAATTGGAACTGATAATAGGGTACTTAAGAAATGTTGCATTTTTTTAAACAATTTCTATACAGTTTTTTAGTTCTGAAGTTTTAGAGATGACTTAATTATCTTTTTCTCCTCTATTGATGCCCACTTTGCTTCTTTAGCAATGCTTTTTAATAATTGTAGTTTTAATTTTGTGTAAGTAAATTTTCTGGCTTATGCCTTGACAACTCTATACTCTGAGATGATTTTATAACTTTAGTACATGTTTTCAAAGTCTTTTTTCTGTTTTGTCAGTTATTTTGCTTTAAGTTAAAAAAGTTCATTTTAAGGCAGAATTGTCCTCTTTCTTTTTTACCTATATTTTCAAAATTTGGGGTTATGTAAATATTTTATGTTTAAATGGCTTTGAGAAAGCTGACTTCAGAAAGAAATGCAAAACTTCCGTAAAGGATCAAAGAGTGATAGACTTTTTAGTTGGATATTTCTGAAAAGAACACTGAAAATTTTAATGTTATCTTAATTTTGATTTATGAAATAAAAATAAATATTTGGCTAAAATCTCTAGATCATTTATCATTAATTGAGTGTGTCAATGGTGATAGGCATTTGTATATATTTTTATCCGTGTTACACTTGAAATATGCAGTTGTAGAGACCGTCAGTAGCTTAATTAAACTAAGTATTTCATTTCCAAGGAAAATTAGTGACACTGGTTGAAAATAAATTTAAAATAGAGAAATGGGTTACATAGCAAGTTTTCAAAATTCTTTAAAAATACATGATAAAGTTGTAAAATTAGCCTGTGAACTTATGGTTTACATGCTATTTTTAACTATTATGCTTGTGTATAGACGGAATGTAAGAGATTATAAATTATTGCTAAACCGAAAAGCATAGCATTAATTAGTTGAAAGTTAATTAGAAATTAAAATTTTAAAAAAGTCTATAAAAGTGAGAGAATACCAAGATAAGCCTAAAACAAAAAGACATTAGTCCATAGTAGTGTCTACTGACTGAAATAATATAAGCAAGAGTAACTGGAAATATTACGTATTTGGCCTTGTACTCAAAAATTTTCCCAATTCATTTAATCCTCTTGATGTCATTTACAAAGCAGTCTGGTTTTCTCTTGGTCTATATCATATAACTTACCTCCTTTTTTTTGGGTGGGGGCATATTTACACTGGAGTGATACACTCTCGTGGACTCCTGAAACTGGATGTATAAATATATGTTAGATTTCACTTATTCACGTTTTACTCTTCAGTTCTGAATTGACTGACTTTTATTGGGGGGCCATTAAATCATCTGAGAGAATCTTCAACATTTTAATTTATATTTTTAAGCAGATGTTTATTAAATACACAAATAATTTGTTGCATTCTTTCTTCCTTACACCTTTTTGCATTGCCTCTGATGGATAGATATAAATCCTGATGGTAAGTGAAAAGATAATTTAGAACAAAATGAATTTCAGAATTAAAGTTTGGTTGGTAAATTGAATTGGTATTGTACCAGGAATGAACTCTTTTTATAGACTCTTATTCTGACAATAGAATACTCTTTAGGATGATTCAATGCCGTCATCTGGCTATGGAGAGGATCATAAATGTTTCCTCTCATAGAGATTTGTCATTCATTACTAGTTGTTTCCGAGTCATGAGAAAGAATGAAGCTCTGTGACTTTTTTGGGAAAAAAAAATCTGATGTGTCATTGACCACTTATTTCTGTAAGTTATTGGTGGTGTACTTATATGCTCTGTTATTTTACTTAAAATAAAATAAAGAATAAGGAAAAAAGGTGTTCATCACTGAATTCTAATTGTTTTCATTTTCTATCTTTTTTTTTTTTTATTGATTGAGAGCTGGTGTAAAGTGATCAAAATTAACTAGGGCAGGGGCGCCTGGGTGGCGCAGTCGGTTAAGCGTCTGACTTCAGCCAGGTCACGATCTCGCGGTCCTTGAGTTCGAGCCCTGCGTCAGGCTCTGGGCTGATGGCTCAGAGCCTGGAGCCTGTTTCCGATTCTGTGTCTCCCTCTCTCTCTGCCCCTCCCCCGTTCATGCTCTGTCTCTCTCTGTCCCAAAAAAAATAAATAAACGTTGAAAAAAAAATTAAAAAAAAAATTAACTAGGGCATAGGGAAAGGATAGGCCATGTGTGCTTCTTGATCATACTAGTGACTTTGATGTTTATTCTGTGACTAAAGGTCAGCCACTCAATGGTTTTAAGTATGTCATGAAGCGCATGGATGTGAATACGCACACACATGCTTTTGGTCTGGGTATGACAGGAACAGATTTGTATGCTGGAAAGATCACTATGACTACAGTGTGTGAAGCGCTGGTTGAAGGAAAGCCAAATAGCCTGTCGGAAGATCAGCTGGAGGTTATTGCAGTGGAGTTAAGTAGAGACAATGGAGATGGACCAGAGACCTAGTTAGGTTTCAGCTCATTAACAATGAGCATATCTATTACACAGGTCTTAAGATCTGAGTACCAACTCTAGTAAAAGGGATCAAGGTTCTTAGGAAAAGGCTGTTTCTAGGTCTGGAGAAGGGAAAATCAGAGAGCCTGTCCTATATTGTTGGGTCAGAAAGTAAAGACATGGTCAAGAAATGATAATATTACATTAAAATGATTCAGGGGTACCTGGCTGGCTCAGTGGGTTAAGAGTCTGACTCTTAGTTTCAGCTCAGGTCATGATGTCACAGTTAGTGAGTTTGAGCCCCACATCAGGCTACGTGCTGACAGTGTAGAGTCTGCTTGGGATTCTCTGTCTCCTCTCTCTGACCCTCCCTTGCTTGCTCGGTTTCTCTCAAAAAAATAAATAAGTAAATAAAATAAATTACGAGAAAATGATTCAGAAGCCAGTGAAGGAATTCCCACTGGGTAGATATAGGACACTTTGAACATCAAAACCATAATAATGGTAATGTATTATAATATATTGAAGGCAGAAATAGAATCTGTGAGTACAGTGGTATAATAAAGGCATATGTAGAGTGAAAACTCTTCTTTAGCAAAGAGTGTCAGCTAATTAACATAGAATGAGTGATAGAATTAGAGAATCATTATTTTGCAAAATCTTTGTAATGATTAGTTCAAGCAAGCTTCGTCCATGGACACTAAATTCATTGCAATAATAGAATATTCAGTCTCAAAACATCACCCCATAGATTACTTTTTAATTACAAAGAGAAAAAAGTATCTTTACAGTAGTGATTTGGTAACACTACCATAACCAAGTGATCAACGTTAACATCATTAATACTGGAACAAACTGACATTAATATACTTCCTGTACTGATGCACACATCTTTTGAGACACACAAATTGTTTTCTCTATGTTTATTGTTTGTTTTCTAAATGTTCAGTTTTCTCTATGCCCAAATAGATCCACTGGTCTTTGTGATCAGAACATCAGAACACCATACTTATTCTGTGGGCCCCTTCCTTCCTTACTCTTCATTTCTCTTCTTTTCTTTTTGTTTCTCTTTTCTGTTCTTTGCTTTGCTGTTTTCTTCTCTTCTCTTCTCTTCTCTTCTCTTCTCTTCTCTTCTCTTCTCTTCTCTTCTCTTCTCTTTCTTTCAGAGAGAGAGTATGTGAACCAGGGTAGGGATAGAGGGAGAGAGAAAATCTTAAGCAGACTCCATGCTCAGTGCAGAGCCTGACATGGGGCTCAGTCTCAGAATCCTGACATCATCACTTGAGGTGAAATCAAGAGTGGGGACACTTAACTGACTGAGCCACCAAGTACCCCTGTGGGCCCTTTCCTTCCTTCCTTCCTTCCTTCCTTCCTTCCTTCCTTCCTTCCTTCCTTCCTTCTTTCCTTCATTAAAAATTTCTTTAATGTTTATTCTTGAGAGAGAGAGAGAGACAAAACATGAGTGGGCGGAGGGCAGAGAGAGAGGGAGACACAGAATCTGAAGCAGGCTCCAGGCTCTGAGCTGTTAATACAGAGCTGGATGCCAAGCTTGAACTCACGAACCGCGAGATCTTGACCTGAGCCGAAGTCAGATGCTTAACCAACTGAGCCACCCAGGCACCCCACCATGGGCCTATTTCTTACCTTGTTTAGAATTTGTGGGGCAATGTCATTAAGGTATGACCCCTTAAACTTGCCTGGGTCAATGTTGATTGTTACCTATTTTGTTTTCCCCAAATCCTTTATTTATGAGTCTGCTGTAATACCTATCATAATAGGAATTTCATTAAGTTTGTTCCTTGGGTTTGCCTAAGACTTTGGGTTCTTTGAGAGCAGAGTTCAAGTACTTATCTTTGAATTGTGCAATATCATGGTAGATGACAGGTACTCTCAAAGTATATTCTACTTTGATTATCTTAGTGGTTTATCTCAGTTTATTAGATATTTTAAGATAAATATTAGATAACAATATTAATTAGTAATAAATACATAAAATACTTAAAATATAATGGCAGTTATTTACTCATACAGTTTTGGGGATGCCAACAACCTGAGTTGCATTGTATCTGGGAGGTGAAAATATATTTATATGAGAAATACTTTACTAGAAATAAATGTTTAGCTTAATAACATGAAATATGCTTGTTAAATTAGAATTTGGGTTATTAAAATAACTCATCATTCATAATGAATATTTACATTTTACTTGGCAAGATTGTATCTAGCTGGTGAGATTTTATACTAACTTTTGTAAAATACCATATTATGATTTAAATGATTTATTTTAAATTTAAAAAATATTAGTAACGGTTATTTTTGAAAGGAATTTACTCCCTCTTACTGTAAATTCAGCCCAAAATATGAGAAAAAAATTATAATACATGGAAATTTTAGTATTTCAATACAAAGCTAATAATTTCTTATGAAATATTTGTAAATTATAATGAAACTTTAGGAGATTGAAATATCCAGCTTCACCTGGTTGGTAAGATTGAATAATATGTTGCCACTTAGATCTTAACTTACACACAAGGCTTCAAATTTCAAAGACTGGTCCATTTTATTGGCCTGATCTGTTCATGCTCTTTGCAGATAAGCAGTCCTGCCTTTACATGTGGAAAAAGAGAAGCAAACGAGGTTTTATGTTGTCCCATAAGAGTTAGTCTCCATTATGTCTGCATTAAAGTTACATGACATGGGCAGTGTAAAACATGACTGCAGATGGGGCACAGTACGTAGCCAGACATAACAGGAAGGGATCAAGGAAGTTCTGGCTTCCAGACATTGCTACTGCTTTGGAGTTCGTTGTTTTCAATATGAAATGACTCTAGCAGGCCCTGGAAAGAGTTCTGAAGGCATTATATAGATGTGTGATATATATAGTTATTCTACTCTGATATATATGCTGTTTTTCCTTTTTTTTTTTTTTTTTTTTTCCAAAGCACATTTTGGCTTCCCTCTTGACAGTGATACCGGGCTTCTCGTGTGCCAGGTGTAATTAGAATTCTCTTCTGGAGAAATTGTTCTGTCAAGAGTGGTTTTGATGTGAATTTTCTCTCCAAGTGTTAAATAATTTTGTGATTAATTGCACCAGAGTAGTTGCAACTATCCATTTCCTCTCTTAGGCTAGAAAGGGAAGTGTCTGAAGGAGAGGTGATTATATTTGGTAAAAAACTGCAGAACAAAGTCAGTCTGATGAAAGAGTAGGCCAATATTTGAGTATTATAAATGACCAAATTTTTCTTTTCTCTCAGCATAACACTCAGAGAGTTGAATAAGCCCAATTCAGAGACTGTTTTGCCAATTACATAGAGAAAGTATCAGTGATGGTAGGCAAATTTAGGACCAGTTAGACTCTTTCAACTAAGCTGAAAGCCATTCTACTAGCAAATTTGAAAAGTCTTTAAATACAGGTAATTCTTTCCTTCCTTATTATAGGTACATAGATGCATGCATTCACACATACCTCTATGTGTTTCTGGCTTCAGGTTCTTAGGTGCACTCACAGCCTGAAGAGTAAATTGGTATCCAAATTTACATTTCAGGTTTCTCAAGAAAATGTAAATCTCAATTGAAATGTGCCTCTTATAAACCCCGTGTCTAAATACTGGAGGTTCTATTTTAAAAGTCTAGGGTTTTAATTTGATGGGAAGTAATGTAAAATACTGGCATTGTAATTTTTCTCTTGAAAGATGTGGTTTCTTTAAATTGGTTTCTAAAGGATTTCATACTCTTTTTTCTCCCCAGTGGTAAAACTTTTCAGGCTGCCAGCATTTAAAAAATAGCCATAATCATTTTATTAAGTATGAGTGTCATCATTTTTCAAAATAATGTTTTCCAAATGTCCTATGAAACAGGTTTACAATTCCTGGAGAGAAAAGAAATTCTGGAGGGTTTCTACAAATCTTAGCAACTGCAGACCATTGCCCTAGTGTGTGATGTTGTCATTAACTGACCTAAAAGAACTGTGAATTGAGTTATAATGTATTTCCCTTCTTGGGTTCATTAGTGCTTGCAATCCATTTGTTTCAATTTCTGAAAACATATATATATACCCCCGGTTTCTTTAGCTCTGGGTTTTTGGAGATTTAGGGTAATAATCTTTAAATATATAGACTCAGTAGCATAAGGCCAGTGATGTTGATCGTGATTTATTTTATTTTATTTTATTTTATTTTTTGCTACAAATTCAAGCAAATTCAAGTACGTATCTGATCCAAGTGAAGGAGAGCCACAGTTTTAGCAGGATAGTTTTGGAAGAACATTTACAGCCAAATTTTGTTTGAACAGTTAACTCAGACTTTGGTTGAAAGTATATAGAAAGTAGCTTCTCTTCATGCATGTGCAGAATTATCAAAAGAGGAAGGACTTTTTTCCATTACTGTATTCATTAAAAATGAAGGAAATGGAAACAAGTTTTCGTTTCCTTGTTCTTTGCAGGCTGCGTCTATTAATTGAGGCTGTAAATTATATATTGTAGAGGAAACATTAGTAGGTATATTTCCATAACTTGGGGATATATGGAATATATGAAGTTGGAAAAAATAATGCTTTGCAATATTTTTTATGGTGATATTGATAGTTGTGGTTTGAGCAGTAGCTTAGATCATGTTACCATAATATTTTGAGTGAAAACATTTCATCGTTGTAAAGTACAAATACACATGCCTCTAAAACCTCACAGAATGTCAGAAAATAATGCCTTGGGACTTTTCTGAAGTGACACTAGTTATAATTTGCATCTAGGACCAGGAGAAGTGAATTTAACATTTGTTGGTTATGAGCAAAAAATGAGCTATGTAAAATTTAATGGATGATTGCTTATGTTGAAGAGAATCACAAATATGCTTTATATGCTCTGAAAAAGTATTTAATTGACCTCATATATCAATATGCCTGCCATTGTTGATGATCTGTTACTATCGTATTAAATAAGTAGTGCTGGAAAGTGTCTCCCAGCTTGGATGTTGGGTAAGCCCCACAGCTCCATTTGGCATTAACAGAATATATTGCTAATTCTAGGATTCCTGCTTTGGGATCATGTCCCCAAATTTTATCTCCTTCTGCTTTTTGTACTTTTAAGCTGCTCACTGACACCACAATGAAGAAATAAAGGAATAAGTGTGTTGATACATCAAGTAGAGTAGAACATTTTAAGTTTTTCACTTCTTTACAGCAATATCTTAGAGGTTTCTGTATATTCCCTTTTATCTTATCCAATCAAAGGTAGAATCCTAGAATAAAAGGAGAAAAAATTAAAGTTGTTGAATTGCTTTTCTAGATTTATAAGTAGATAGCCTAACTTGCTTTGTTTTCAGTTTTATTCTCTGTAAAAATATTGAATGATCTTAAAAACTTTTAATTCTGATATAAACGTCTTCATTCTTATTTATTCAGTTAGCTATTTCATTATGCCTGTAAATATAAAAAAATTCAGTTGATTGACCATGTAATACTTTAAAAATGGGGGCGTCTGAGTGGCTCAGTCAGTTAAGCGTCTGACTCTTGATCTATGCTCAGGTCATGATCTCACAGTTTGTGGGATCGAGCCCTTTGTTGGACTTTGTGATGGCAGTGTGGAGCCTGCTTGGGATTCTCTCTCTCCTTCCCTCCCTCCCTCCCTCTCTCTTTTTTAAAATAATTAAATAAACTTAAACTTTTAAAATGTTACTTAACAGCGATATGTGAAGTTAAATGGATTGAGAAAAATTCAATTCATATGAAAGTAATATTCTTAATATGAATGTGTAAAATGACATGAACTTCAGTAGAACTTCAGTAGAGCAAATTCTACTTTCATACTTATAATTTATTGTAGATTTTAATTTGAATGTTCAGTAAGTTAAAAAAACTAAAGATTAAAAACTTTTGGTGGTAGAGAAAGTATTAGATAACGTCGTATAACTCTTCCTGATACAAATTTCACATACATATTTGCTCACTTCAGCTGATAGTCTTGGATTGAGGCTAGAGCTTTGATGTTCTTAGTTTAAAAACAGTTAAGTAATTGAATATAAAGCTATACATATGGTGTTCAACTGTGATGATTTTTAAAATATGTTATTAAAAACAGACTTCATGCCTATGCTCTTTTTTAGGATTTTATTTTTACTGAACTTCTTGACAATAATATGAAAATATGTATTATGATAAAACTGCAGTTTTTTCAGTTATGCTAAACAAAGTGGACAGGCAACAAAATTTTAAACTAAGATACATATTTCTACTCAAACTGTTAGTAATACAAATTTTTTTGGTCAAGTTATCTGTCAAATGTATGAATCTACATTTCTCTCTTTTTATTTCAGGCATTCCTCGGGTTATCCAATGTAAATTTAGACTTCCCCTGAAACTAATCTGTCTCCCAGGACAGCCTTCAAAAACTGCAAGCCACAAACTAACTATTGATACCAACAAATCTCCAGTCAGTCTTCTCAGTCTCTTTCCAGGTAGGACTTTTGAAGTAACATGCCTGTACCACCAGAAATGTTAAGAATTCAGAATGGAATCCTTCATGAACAGGTAATGATGGGGTAATTATCAGATAATTGTTAAGTCAGAATATAAAAATGCCTCAAGGCTTTTTCTCTCGTTTGCCTGTTCAAAGGCAAATAGCTTATATCAACAAGGTAATAAGGTGTACCTTTTAAGTTTGATTAAAATTATTATAATCATTATTTTGCTTTCAGTATTCAGAAATGAAAACATCAAATATTTCTTTTTAGACTGTGGAATTTTTTGGCTTGGAATGTAAATATTTATTATTCATCTTTATTGTAGGTTTTTGGCTATGTACGTTTTAAAACTATATTCTTATGCCCCAAAAGTAATCCCATAAGTAGATGCTCTTTGTGGTTTTGGTTTCTCTAGCAGCTGGAGGGGGCGACTGTTCATTCTCTGGCTCTGATCCTTTAGAAAGGGCTTCATATATAAAGCTTGAATATCACAGTGAATTTGGGGTAATTTGTGAAGGTGTGACTTTCTCCAGGTGTCAATATTTCTTTCTGAATAGCTTAGAAAAGAGAGAGGTGTTGATTGGGTAAAATATCTTTAGTAACCAGAGTTTCTAAGATGTAGCATCTATTAGCTTTCCTGGTAATGGGGTGGAATTAAAAAAAAAATTCTGGGAATTAAATCAACGTTTTAAAATCCCTCATTAAAGATTGGCACTGTTGAGTACAATATGCATCCTCACCTTTGCATTAGTGGATAGGATTTAGAATACAAAGAGTATTTTCCACAAGGTTTAGAAATTTATGGTAAGTCAACTTTTGCGTTATTAACTACTTAAAGCGCTTACAATTTATTTTTCATTAATTTGAAGTGTTTAAAAAGCTTTATTTATATTTAATCAGTGAAAAATCTCCAAAATTAAATACTTTTTATTACAATTAATCTGTTATTCAGTTTGAATTGAGTTTGGGTGTGTGTTTACATATATATATTTATATACATATTTGTATATTTATATATATATATGACACCATGTTAGCAAATAGTTGTGAACTATTCGGTTTCTTTCTCCTTTCCCTTCATTTCTCTTTCTTTAGTCAATTTTCCTATAATATATTTGGGTTATAGAAAAAGACAGAAAGAGTCACTATGCTTACAACACCTAATACGAATGTATTAGTTCCTTGAGTCTCCTATACTGCCCTGGGAATATAGTTGGAAATTACGTGTTGCATACTTAATTTGAAAAATGTTTAAGACCCTGGCTTCTGAGTAAGTGATATTTTCTCTAGATGGCTAAAAACTCACAGAGATTAAATAAAAGTGGATGCTTTTAACCAGAGAGGCAATCTCTGTAAGATATGAATTAGACAAGAAGAACTAAGGAAAGCTTAGATAAGCTCATCCATTTTCCTTCTGATTTGGGGCTCAATTGTTTTTTTGTCACAGGTTATCTTAGGCTTATCAGCATATATTTGCTTCTTAGTCACTTTAGAAATGGGATTCAATGGCAAGCTTAAAAATTTCGCCCAAGATCCAATGTATTTGATGTAGCATGTTCTGTTTTGGAGTTCTTGGATGTGTGTTCATATTGGACATGATGAAATCCTGTAATTATTTAAAATAAGTACTCTTGGTACTTTTTCACTTTTTACTTCTTGAGAGTGCTTTTCACCCTTGGTATATAAGACTTTTATATGTTGATGTCAGATAAAGTTATAATTGCGAATTTGTTTTTTTAACTGAAGTAAACAAAATTAATGAGCTTCAGAGAAGAAATAAAACTAGCTTTAGTCTACATGTCTTCCTATTTGTTTATTTCACTTCTTTGTTTTGAACAAATATAGGTATATTTAAAATAACTTTAATTTTTCTGATTACAAAAAAATGTGAAATTTAGAAATGGACAACTAAAAAGAAGAAAACAGAAGTTATTGGTAATTCTGTTATCCATCATTGTCTACTTATTTTTCATTATATTTCCCTAATCTTTATAAAAATATCTTTCCTAAGTATTTAATTACCCTCAAAGGATTTCACTTTGCATACTGCTGTGAAGTATTTTTCTACAAAATTACATATTTTTATTACATGATTATAAGGATGCCATAGTATTCTATCATAAATTCATACTATAAAATCATTTGGCCAGCATTGTATTTTTGATATGTATGTTGTTTTCAGTTTATTAATATTATAAATAAATTGTAGCAGTACTTCTCCAAATTTATTATTATTTCTTTGGCGAATATCTAAATGTGGAATTATAGAATCAAAGGATAAGAATATTTTTAAAACTTTTGAAGTATAATGTCAAACTGACTAACTAAAGGGCCCTATCAGTTAACCTTATCAACAGTACTTGAATGGAGGTATCTAGTAGTACCCCAAATCCATACCTTTAGAGAATATTGTAATTATAAAAAGCTTTAATATACTTAATGGCTGTGTATTTGTATGTGTATATATAAATAACTATCTGGGTGCTTTTGGCTAAATGTTATTTAAGCACTAAAGATACACATACATACACATATACATACATTTTCTCATATAAAAATTGAGGTCCAGAAATGGGCAGTGGAAGCTGGTGTAGTGGTTTTATGAATGTTATCAGAGACCCAGCTTTTTTCTTTCTTTGCATTGTGCCGTTTCTAGTGTGTTGGCTTGTTCCAGGGCAATAAGCTATTTCAGATTCAGTCATCATAACTGACTACAAGGCAGGAGGTAGGGGAAAAGAGATAGCTATAGCAACAACTGTAACTTTTATTAGAAAGGTATGTTTCTGTAATGTTCTTAGGAAATTTCTATTTAAGTTTCAATAGCCGTAATAGCATCACATAGCCTCTTCTAGCTGTAAAGGAGACTGAAAACTAATATAGATGGATGGAGGGAAGGGAGGAAATAGATGTTAAATTAGGTGACATTCAAGGTATGCCATAATACTAGTAATTTTACACAAAAATTTTACTTTAATGTTATAACAAATAGCATGCCATTGTAACAGTCTTTTTGCTAGTCGAATATATGGCTATCTTGTCAATAAATTTATTTATTTATTTATTTATTTATTTATTTATTTATTTATTAATGTTTACTTTTGAGAGAGAGAGAGTGAGACAGAGCACGAGTGGGGGAGGGGCAGAGAGGGAGACACAGAATCGGAAGCAGGCTCCAGGCTCTGAGCTGTCAGCACAGAGCCCAAAGTGGGGCTCGAACCATGAACCGTGAACCAAAGTCGGATGCCAAACTGACTGAGCCACCCAGGCGTCCCAGTCTTGTAAATAAATTTATATTTTAATGATTACATAATATTCCCTTTTTTGGAGGTACCATATATATAGTTCTTTTTTCTTTTCTTTTTTTTTTGGACTTCTCTGTTTCTTTTCAGAGAAACTGCTTGAAGACAAATGACTGAGTTAAAGAGCATGCACATTTGAAAACTTTATTTAAATGCCAGCCTTCCTTCCAGAATAATTTTATCAGGTTATGTGCCCAACATCAGGGTTCATACTAAGGGTAGCAGCTAGATTTTGGAAATTTTTGACATAGGTGAAAAATGACATCTTTTTAAAAAATTTACATTTCTAAATTATTAGCATAGACATTTTATAATTTTTATTAACTGCTTACATTCTTTTTTAACATATAAGGTTTATATTTTTACATAGTAAAATTTAAGATTTAATTTTATTAATTGCTTTCTTTATAGTTTCAAGTTTGTTTTCGTGCTTAGAATGGCCTCTGTTTTAAGAGTATAAAACATTTACTTATATTTTCTTCTGGTACATTTTAATACATTCTTTAATTCTCAAACACAGCTCTAGGTGTATTTTTTGCTTTTTTATTTTTATTTTTTTGATAATTTATTGCCAAGTTAGCTAATATACAGTGTATACAGTGTAGTTTGGGCTTCAGGAGTAGATTCCTGTGATTCATCACTCACATACAACACCCAGTGCTCATGCCAACAATTGCCTTCCTCAATGCCTATCATCCATTTTCCCTGCCCAGCCCCCCACCTTCCCTCCCCTCCTACCTCCAGTCCTCTCCCCAGTCAATCCTCAGTTTGTTCTTTGTATTTAAGAATCTCTTATAGTTTGCCTCCCTCTCTGTTTGTAACTTATTTTTCCCTTGGCTTTCCCCACGGTCTTCTGTTAAGTTTCTCAAATTCTACGTATGAGTGAAAACATATGATATCTTCTCTGACTGACTTATTTCACCTAGCATAATACCCTCCAGTTCCATCCACATTGTTGCAAATGGCAAGATTTCATTCTTTTTCATTGCCGAGGAGTATTCCATTGTGTATATATAAACCACATCTTCTTTATCCATTCATCAGTTGATGGACATTTGGGCTCTTTCCATAATTAGGCTATTGTCGATAGTGCTGCTATAAACATTGGGTATATGTGACCCTGCAAATAAGCACTCCTGTATCCTTTGTATTAATTCCTGGTAGTGTTATTGCTGGGTTGCAGGATAATTCTATTTTTAAGTTTTTGAGGAATCTCCACACTGTTTTCCAGAGTGGCCTCAGCAGTTGGATTCCCACCAACAGTGCAAGAGGGTTCACTTTTCTCCACATCCTTGCAAATATCTTGTTTTCTGAGTTGTTAATTTTAGCCACTCTGACAGGTGTGAGGCGGTATCTCAGTGTGCTTTTGTTTTTTATTTCCCTGACGATGAGTGGTGTTGAACATCTTTTCATGTGTCTGTTAGCCATCTGGATGTCTTCTTTGGAAAAGTGTCTATTCATGTCTTCTGCTCATTTCTTCACTGGATTATTTACGTTTTGGGTGTTGAGTTTGGTATGTTCTTTATAGATTTTATTTTATTTTATTTTATTTTATTTTATTTTATTTTATTTTATTTTATTTTATTTTATTTATAGATTTTAGATACCAACCCTTTATCTGTTATTTTCTTCTGATACATTTTAATACATTCTGTAATTCTCAAACACAGCTCTTGGTTACATTTTTTGCTTTTTAAAAATAACTTTATTGGAATATAACTTATGTACAAATGTTTGAAGTATACAGTTTGGTGAGTTTTGATGTTTGTATATGCCTGTGAAACCATCTCCACAATTACAATGCTAAACATATCCATCACCCCCAAAAGTTCCCTTGTACTCCTTCGTACCCTGTATCCCCCATTCCCAGGCAACCACTGGTTTGCTTTCTGTCAGTAGAGATTAGTTTAAATTTTCTGGAATTTGATAAGATGGAAATTATTTAGCATATGCTCTTTTTCATCTACCTACCCAGTGATTTATCTGATTATATGTATTGCAAATATTTTCTCCCAATCTGTGAGATGTCTTTTCATTATTGTAACAGTGTCTTTGGAAGAGGAGAAGTTCTTAGTTTTGATAAAGCCCAATTTAAATTTCTTTCTTTTTTTATTGTTTATTTATTTGGGGGGGGCAGCCTGAGTGGGGGAGGGGCAGAGAGAGAGAGGGAGAGAGAGAGAGGGAGACACAAAATCCAAAGCAGTTTCCCGGCTCTGAATTGTCAGCAGAGAGCCTGATGCGAGGCTTGAACTCAAAAGCCTTGAGATCATGACCTGAACTGAAGTCGGATGCTTAACCGAGTATAAATTTCTTTCCTTTATGACTTGTGATTTTAATGTTATATCTAAGAAATCTTTGCCTAACTCAAGTTTACAAAATTTTTCTTTTATGTTTTTGTCTATCAGTTTTCTAGTTTTACATTTGACATTTAGGTCTCTTTTTCATTTTGAGTTGACATTTATGTATGATATGAGATATGGATAAAATTCTTATTTTTGTATATGAGCATCTAATGTTCAGCACTGCTTTTGAAAAGAATGTCCTTTTTTACTGGATCATCTTTGCAACTTTGTTGAAAATCATCTGTGTATCATAGGACTATAGAAGTCATTTGAAAAAATGTATATATTTCTGCTCTCTTCATTTTATTCCATTGATCTGTTTGTCTTTTGCTATATACCAAAAGCATAGTGTCTCAATTACTGTAAATATGTATGTTAAGAAGTCAGACTATAATTTCCCCAACTTCATTCTTCTTTTTTAAAGAGTTGCTTGGATATTTTAGATCCTTTGCATTTTGATAGGAATTGTAAGAATCAGTTTGTCAAGTTAAAAAAAAAATGCCTTCTGGGATTTGTTTGGAAATGGGATTGCATTAAATCTGTTGATCAATTTGGAGGGAAACAACATCTTAACAATACTGAATGTGGTACAATTTGCTCTACTTATCCTAGTTTCTTAAGATGAAAGTAGAGACCGTCATTTATTTAGGGTTTGTTTCATTTTTCTCAGTCAGAATTTGTCATTTTCAATGTACAGGTCTTACAAATCTTTTGTCAGATTTGTCCCCAAGTATTTACTATATTTTGATGCTATTGCAAATTATATTGTTTCATTTCAATTTCAAATAGTGCTTTTCTATTATAGGCATACCTTGTTTTATTGTGCTTTGCAGATAGTGTGCTTTTTACAAATTGAAATTTTGTGGGTCAAGCAAGTCTATTGGCACCATTTTTCTAATAGTATTTGTTCACTTCATGTCTCTGTGTCATGTTTTGGTAATTCAAAATTTTTATTATTATTATATTTGTTATAATGATCTATGATCAATGTCACTATTGTAATTGTTTTGAGTTGTCATGAACCATACCTATTTAACATGGCAAACTTCACTGATAAATGTGTGTGTTCTGACTGCTCCAGTGGCCATTCCTCTGTTTGTCTCTCTCTCTCTGGCTCTCTCTCTCTCTCTCTCTCTCTCTCTCTCTCCTCAGTCCTATCTATTACCTGAGTCAAAGAAAATACTGAAATTAGGCCAGTTAATGATCCTCCAATGGCCTTTAAGTGTTCAAGTGGAAGAAGGGGTCACACATCTCTACTTTAAACCAAAAATTAGAAATGATTAAGCTTAGGGATGATTGCATGTCACAAAAGCAGAGATAGGCCAAAAGCTAGGCCTCTTGTGTCAACTGGTTAGCCAAGTTGCGTATGCCTCAGAAAACCTCTTGAAAGTCTGCTTTAGTGAACACATGAATGATAACAAAGCAAAACAGCTTTACTGCTGCATGTCTGCTGACACAATATCCATTTTACAGCCCATAGATCAAGGAATCATTTTAACTTTCAAGTCTTATTAAAAAAATTCTTAAGGCTGTAGCTGCCATAAAGAGTGATTTCTCTGATGGATCTGGGAAAAGTAAATTGAAAACCTTCAGCAAAGGATTCACCATTCTAGGACTTCATGATTCATGAGAAGAGGTCAAGATGTCAATATCAACAGGATGATTTGGAAGTGTTCAAGACTTCAGTGGAGGCAGTAACTGTAGATGTGGTGGAAACAAGCAAGAGAACTAGAAGTGGAGCCTGAATATGGGACTGAATTGCTGCAATCTCATGAAAAAGGGATTATAAGGAATAAGGAGGTGCTTCTTACTGAGGAGTAAAGAAAGCGTTTTGTTTTTTTAAAATTTTTTATGTTTATTTATTTTTGAGAGAGACAGAGTGTGAGTCAGGGGAGGGGCAGAGAGAGAGAGGGAAACACCGAACCCGAAGCAGGCTCTAGGCTCTCAGCTGTCAGCACAGAGCCCAACGTGGGGCTTGAACTCACAAACCACGAGATCATGACCTGAGCTGAAGTTGGACGCTCAACTAACTGAGCCCCCCAGGCACCCAGAAAGTGGTTTCTTGAGATGGAATCTACTTCTGGTGAAGATGCTATGAAGATTGTTGAAATGAAAGCAAAGGAATTAGAATATTACACAAATGTAGTTGATAAAGCAGTGGGAGGGTTTGAGAGGTTTGACTCCAATTGTGAAAGACGTTCCACTGTGGGTAAAATTCAGTCAAGCAACATCACACACTACAAAGAAATCTTTTGTGAAAGGATGTGACAGATTTCATTGTTGTCTTATTTTAAGAAATTGTCACAGGTATCCAAACCTACGGCAACCTCCATCCTGATCAGTCAGCAGCCATCAACACTGAGGTGAGACCCTCAACCAGCAAAGTCACAACTTGCTGAAGAACTCAAATGATTGTTAGCATTTCTTAGCAAGAAACTATTTTTTCATCTTTTCTCCCCTCACAGAGTTCCCCTTAAAATTTCTTGCAGGGCTGGTTTAGTGGTCACAAACTCCTTTAATTTAAAAAAAAAAAAATTTTTTTTTTTTAACGTTTTATTTATTTTTGAGACAGAGAGAGACAGAGCATGAGCGGGGGAGGGGCAGAGAGAGAGGGAGACACAGAATCGGAAGCAGGCTCCAGGCTCTGAGCCATCAGCCCAGAGCCCGACACGGGGCTCGAACTCACGGATCGCGAGATCGTGACCTGAGCTGAAGTCTGACGCTTAACCGACTGTGCCACCCAGGCGCCCCACAAACTCCTTTAATTTTTGTTTGTCTGGGAAACTTTTTATCTCTCCTTCAATTTTGAATGACAGCCTTGCTGGATAAAGAATTCTTGGCTGCATATTTTTCTGATTCAGCACACTGAATATATCCTGCCACTCCTTTCTGGCCTGCCAAGTTTCTGTGGATAGGTCTGTTGCAAACCTGATCTGTCTTCCCTTGTATGTTAGGGACTTTTTTCCCTTGCTTCTTTCATGAGTCTCTCCTTGCCTGAGTATTTTGTGAATTTGACTGTGATATGCCTTGTTGATGGTCATTTTTGTTGAATCTAATGGGGGTCCTCTCTGCTTCCTGGATTTTGATGTCTGTGTCTCTCCCCAGGTTAGGAAAGTTTTCCACTATGATTTGCTCATATAACCCTCCTACCCCTATTTCTCTCTCTTCCTCTTCTGGGACTCCTATGATTCTGATGTTGTTCCTTTTTAATGAGTCACTGATTTCTGTATTTCTTAAATCATGCTCTTTTGCCTTTATCTCCCTCTTTTTTTCTGCTTTGTTATTCTCTATAAGTTTGTCCTCTATATCGCTGATTCTCTGTTTTGCCTCATCCATCCTTGCTGCTGCTGCATCCATCCGTGATTGCAGCTTAGTTCTAGCATTTTTAATTTCATTCTGGCTATTTTTTACTTCTTTTATCTCTGCAGAAAGGGATTCTAATCTATTTTCAACTCCAGCTAGTATACTTATTATTGTGATTCTAAATTCTGGTTCAGACATCTTGTCTGTATCTGTGTTGGTTAAATCCCTGGCTGTCATTTCTTCGTGCTCTTTCTTTTGGGGTGAATTCCTTCTGCAGAATTCTGTGGTTCAGGTTGTCCAGATTGTTGTGTTAATCCTCTGATCAGTTTTCTAGGTATGTAGGATGGTTTAGTGTTGGTCTGGCTGTATTTCATGGGTGTGAGACACACAAAAAACTTCCATGCTGTTCCGCCATCTTGGCTCCTCCTCCTCCATCTCAGCAATAAACTATTTTTAATTAAGGTATGTACATTGTATTTAAGAAAAAAAAATCTTTTTAATGTTTATTCATTTTTGAGAGAGAGAGAGACAGAGCACGAACAGGAGAGGGGCAGAGAGAGAGGGAGTCAGAATCTGAAACAGCCTACATGCTCTGAGCTGTCATCACAGAGCCTGACGCAGGGCTTGAACCCACAGACCGTGAGATCATGACCTGAGCTGAAGTCGGATGCTTAACCGACTGAGCCACCCAGGTGCCCCTGTACATTGTATTTTTATACATAATGTTATTGAACAATTAATAGCCTACAGTATAGTGTAAATGTAACTTTTATATGCACTGGGAAACCAACAACTTCATTTGACATGCTTTGTTTGTAATAGTCACTTCATTACAGTGGTCTGGAACCAAACCCACAGAATCGGTGAGGTATGCCTGTACATAGAAATACAATTGGTTTTTGTATATTGAGCTTGTATCATGCAATGGTGTTAAACTACTTACTGGTTCTACTAGCTTTTTGTATATTTATTCAGATTTTTTTCTATAAGGATTATGTCATCTGTAGATGAAAACCATTTACTTCTCCTTTTCCAATCTAGAGATTCTGTTTGGTTCTTGGCCAGAACCTCTGGGGTGATGTTGAATAGACACTGCAAGAGTGGATGTTCAGACTTTCACCATTAAGTATGTTTTAGCTGTAGGTATTCTGTAGATGTCCTGTACCATTTGAGGAAGTTCTCTTCTATACTAAGTTTGCTGAGAGTTTGCTTTCAATTTTTTTTTAAAATTTCTTTAAAAGTTTACTTCTTTATTTTGAGAGATAGAGATAGAGAGAAGAGAAAAAATGAGTGGTGTAGGGGCAGAGAGAGAATTCCAAGCAGGCTCCATGCTGCTGGCGGAGAGCCCAACGCGGGGCTTAAACCTCCAAATTGTGAGAAAATGACCCAAGCCGAGATCAAGAGTCATAGCTCAACCAACTGAGCCACGAAGGCACCCCTGAGAGTTTGTTTTATATTGGATTTTTTTCAATGCTTTTTCTACATCAATTGAGATATTTATGTCGTTTTTTTTCTTTAGGCTATTTACAGGTTGATTACATTGATACTTTATTTTTGGGTTTTTAAAAAAAGTGTAGTTGACATAATGTTACATTAGTTTCAGGTGTACAAGCTAGTGATTCCAGAACTCTATATCTTATGCTATGCTCACAAGTGTATATATTGATTAATTTTTGGATGTTAGCCAGATTGTGAATTCTTGACATAAATCACACTGATGATGATGTATTATCCTTTCAATTTACTATTGGATTCAATTTGCTAACCTTTAGAATTTTTACATCTGTGTTCATGAGGGTTATTGATCTATAATTTTGTTTCTATATAATTATGTGCCATTAGTATGGAGTTTAGGAAATGAGTTGGGAAATATTTTCTTCCTTTCAGTTTTTTGAGGAATATATAGATTTGATATTATTTTTTGCTTAAATATTTGGTAGAATTCTCACCAGAGAAGTTGTCTGGACCTACAGTTTTCCCTATGGGATAGTTTTTACACTACAAATTCAATTTCTTCAAAAGATATAAGAATATTCAGGTTATCTATTTCTTACTGAGTGAACATTGTTAGTTTATGTCTTTCAAGAAATGGGTCCATTGTATCTGAATTGTTGACTTTATTGGCATAAGGATGCTCATAATATTTGTGTTATCCTTTTAATGTCTCTAGAATCTGTAGTGATGACAACTCACTCATTAATAGTATTGGCAAATTGTGTCTTTTCCCCCCCCCTGATCTGTTGACTAGAAATTTATCTATTTTATCTGTCTTTTCAAAAAAAAACAGCTTTTGGTTTTATTAATTGTTTTTTTTTTCATTTTCTGTTTTTTGGTTTTCTCTGATTTTCCTTTCTTCCACTTATTTTGGGTTTAGTTTGCTAAGAGATAAGGAGAGTATACTTTTTAAAATATAGTTGGTTAATGCCATAAAATTTCCTCTACTACTGCTTTAATTGCATCCTATGAATTATGAAGTGTTGTGTTTCCATTTTTATTCAGTTCAAAACGTTTTTTTTTTTTTTTTTTCTGAAATTTATTGACAAATTGGTTTCCATACAACACCCAGTGCTCATCCCAAAAGGTGCCCTCCTCAAAGTTCAAAACGTTTTTAAACTTCCCCTTTCATTTCTTTTTTTGACCCTAGTGTTATTTAGAATATGGTTTATAGTTTCCAAACACTTGTGGAGTTTACATAGATCTTTTTTGTTATTGACTTGTAACTCAATTTCAATGTGGTAGGGGAACACACTTTGTATGATTCGCATCCTTTTAAATTTATTGAGACTTATTTAAAATCTGCTTTTATAAACTGTCTTTATAAATGTTTTGCATGCATTTGGAAATAATGGATTTTCTTCCATTGTAAGATGGGATTTTACATAAATGTTACTTAAAGCTAGTTTTATGATAGTGTTTTTAAATTTTGTTAATGTTTATTTTTGAGAGAGAGAAAGCGAGAGCGAGTGCGAGTTGGGGAGGGGCAGAGAGAGAGAGGGAGACACAGAATCTGAAGCAGGCTCCCCACTCTGAGCAGACAGCAAAGAACCCTGAAGCAGGACTTGACCTCACAAACCATGAGATCATGGCCTGAGCCAAAGTCAGACACTTAACCAACTGAGCCAACCAGGCACCCCTGTCATAGTGTTTTTAATTTTCTGTATTCTCACTGATTTTCTGTTTACTTGTGTCAATTATTGAGAATAGGGTGTTGAAATCTTAAGCCGTAACTTGCTTCTCTTTTTGCAGATCTTTCAGTTTTTGTTTCAGTTATTTTAAGGCTTTGTTTTAGGTGCATGAAAATTTAGGATTGTTATATTCTCTTGAGTATAATGAAATGGTTCTTTATCCTTGTTAATATTCTTTAATCTGAAATCTATTTAATGGTAATTAATATAGGTATCCCAACTTTCTTTTGCCTAGTGTTACAAGGGTTTATATATTTTCTTATTTTACTTTTGTTTATATCTTAATGTTTAAGGTAGGTATCTTAGAGGTAGTATATAGCATTGAGTCTTGCCTCTTGTAATCCCATCTGAAAGTATCTTGTTTTTAAGTTTATTTATTTATTTTGAGAGAGAGAGAGTGAGAGAGAGAGAATGAGAGAGCACCCACATAATAACATGAGCTGGGGAGGGGCAGAGAGAGAGAGAGGGAGAGAGACAATCTCAAGCCGGCTCTGTGCTAACAGTGATGCTTGGTCCCTGAACAATGAAATCATGACCTGAGCTGAAACCAAGAGTCAGGCTCAACCTACTGAGCCATCCAGGCAACCCAAAAATATCTTTTAATGGGATGTTTAGACCATTTGCTTTTAATGTGATTATTGTTATTATTGGTTTTAAATCTACCATCTTGATCTTTATTCTTTGCTCCATTTTTTTGTTTGGTCTTTTTTGCATTCTCTGGATTGAGTATATTTTTTGATTCGATTTTATCTCCTTTGTTGTATTATTTACTGTAACACCTACTGTTACTTTAGTAGTTTCTTTGAACAATAGTAATGTTTATAGCAGTGTCTTAATAGATGTGTTTCTCAACCTTTTTTTTATTATTGTTCCCCCAGAAAGTCTTTTTGGATATCTTTTTCCTAATCAGCCCCTCCATACATTTTTAATTGCAGATATCCTGTATTTCTGTTTATGTTCTATATAAATATCTCTTTTTATAGATTAAATGAGTAGGATTTTTTTGAGCTCCATGAATTGATTTTTGCTCCTTTCAGGACAAAATTTCCTTATTAAAAATGCATGGATGCCTGATGCAATGTACAACTGTCACTTTTCACAATCTATCTTTAAGTGATATTATAGTGCCTCATAGATAGTATAAGAATTATACAATATTCAACTTCCATTTTTCTCCTTTCAGCCTTTCTGCTGTTGTTGACTTATATTTTACATCTACATTTATTATAACTTGCAATACATTGTTACAACTTTCGCTTTAATCAGTTGATTATCTATGAAAGAGATATTAATAATGAGGACAATAATTTTATATATTTACTAATGGAATTACCTTTTCCACTGCTCTTCATTCCTTTGTGCAGAACCAGACTTCCATCTGTATCATTTTCCTTTTTTTTTTTTTTGAAAATTTCCCTTATTATTTCTGTTATTTCAGAGATACTGATGATTTTTTCAGCTTTTGTATGCCTGAAAAAAATATTTTTTTCATCTTTTTGAAAGATATTTTCATTGAGTAAAGAATTGTAGCTTGACAATTTTTTTGTTTCAATGCTTTAAAGATTGCTCTGCTGTTTTCTGGCATTGCATTGAGAAGACATATGCTGTTCCTCTGTATGTAGTTTGTCTTTTTTTCTTTGGCTGGTTTAAAATTTTTTTTTCTTTAAGCAATTTAATTTTGGTGTTCCTTGGTATAATGTTTATTTTGTTTTATTTTTTCCTATGCTTGGAGTTTGTTAAGATTTCTTGATCTTTGTTTTATAATTTTCATCCAAATCGTAAATATTTTGGCCATTATTTATTCAAATATTTTTTCTGTCTCCACTCCTTTTTTTCTTCTTTATTTTAAGGACTCCAATTATATGTATATTTCCCATTTGAGGCTGTCCCAGCATTCAGTGGTGTTTTTTTTTTTAAATCTTTTTCTCCTGGGGCTTGATTTTGGATAGTTTCTATCGCTATACATTCAAGTTATTTTCTTCTGCAGTGTGTAATGTGCTTGTAATCCTAGACATTTTATCCCAGACATGGTAGTTGTCGTCTTTCAAAGTTTGATATGAGTCTTTTTTTAAAAAAAACTTTCATGTCTCTAATATAGCACCTTTGAACATGTGTGACAATATAACTGTTTTAATATTCTTATCTACTTATTTTATCATCTGTGTCATTTCTGAGTTAGTAGAGACTGATTTTTCTCCTTGTTATGGATTGTAATTTCTTCTCTTTTTGCACATCCCACAATTTTTGATTGAAGGACTGAACTTATAAACTTTACCTAATTGTGTGATTAGTATTTTATTTTTCCTATAAACATGCTTGTGCTTTTTTTCTGGGACACATTTAAGTTCCTTGAAAAACTTTGATTCTTTAGCTGTTGCTTTTAAGCTTTGCTAGGCCAGTTGGGAGCAACATTTATTCTAGGGTAAACATCACTTACCATAGAGGTCAAATTCTTCTATGTATTCTACCTGATGGCTAGTGATGATTTACATTCTGATGAGTTAGAGCAGGGGCTATTTCTGGCCCTGTAGGGCTCATGGATTATTTCTTGTAATTTATTTGGATGGTTCTTTCCCTAGCCTCAGGTAGTTTCCTCACAGGTGTGCTGGTTAGTATTCTGCTGAGTACTCACGGGGCCTCTGCAGATCTCTGGAGTTCTCTCTCTGTAGCTCTCTCCACTATGATACTCTGCCCTGTGAACTTTTGATACTTCAGTATTTGCAAACTCTAAACTGTCTACTCAGTCTGGGCAGAATGCTAGGTTGCACCTGGGTTTCCCTTCCCTGTGTTGTGTCTTGGAAATCTTCTCTAGGTAGTAAACTGGTGCAATCAAAGCTCACTTCATTTTTTTGTTTTTCAGGGATCATTTTTGTTCATTGCCTCATCTTCAGTGTTTTTAAAAACGTTTCATATATTTTGTCCCATTTTTTAGTTGTTGTAGGTAGAAGGATAAATTTGGCCTTAGTTTCTCCATCTTGGCCTGAAGTGAAAGTCTCCAACATTGTAATTTTTTGTTTGCTTTGAGTCAGGATTTAAATGTGTTTTGTTTATGGCAATTTTGATATGGATTTCTTTGGTATCTCTTTTTCTATATGTATCACCTTTCCTTTCTCTTTTTAATTTGCATTTGATTTGTTCAAGAGTAACAGATTATTTTTCCTGTTAGTTTCCCACACTGAAATTGCTGATTACGTCTCTGTGATGTTGTTTAATATTTTCTCTGTCTACTTTACTGCCTGTAAACTGGTAGTTACATCTAGAGGTATTGGAGTCAGGATTGATTATTTTGGCCATACTGCTTCCATAAGTGGTGGTATATAGTTTTAGCAGGTGGTACATATTATCAGTTTGTCTCTTTTTTTTTTTTTTGGTATGGTAAAAGCCATTGATTTCAATGCTGAGATCCATTAAATTTATTGAAGTTGAAAAATGATAACTATTTCTTTCAAGCTTTCTTCAATATTTTGCTGGATTATTTTATAACGAGAACTTCCCCCTTACCTACTATTGGTTATGTGGTGCAATTTGAGTAGGATCATCTAGATGTTTGGTTCTTGGTTTTAATACTGATTTTTAAAATAATGAGTTGATTCTCTAGCATCCTTCATTAGTGAGCATTTGGCCTTTTTTTGGTTTGTTTTTAGTATCAGTATGAACACATGCCTTTAAATATTTTTTAAAATTTTATTTAAATCCAAGGTAGTTAACATACTGTGTAATAATGATTTCAGGAGTAGAATTTAGTGATCCATCACTTACATACAACACTCAGTGCTCATCCCAACAAGTGTCCTCCTTAATGCCTATCACTCATTTAGCCCATCCCCCCCCCCCAGTATTCCTCCAGCAACCCTCAGTTTGTTCTCTGTATTTACAGTCTCTTAATGGTTTGCCTCCCTCTCTGTTTTTATCTTATTTTTTCCTGCCCTTTTTGTGTGTTCATCTGCTTTTTTTCTTAAATTCCACATAGGAGTGAAATCATATGATAGTTGTCTTTCTCTGACTATTTTGCTTAGCGTAATATATATATGTATACCACATCTTCTTTATTCATCAGTTGATGGACATTTGGGTTCTTTCCCTAATTTGGCTGTTGTCGATAGTCGTAATTTGGCTGCTATACTATAAAAACTGGAATGCATGTGCCCCTTTGAATCAGCATTTTGGTTTCCTTGGCATAAATGCCTAGTAGTACAATTCCTGGGTTGTAGGGTAGTTCTATTTTTAATTTTTTGAGGAACCTCCATACTGTTTTCCAGAGTGGCTGCACCAGTTTGCATTCCCGCCTGCTGTGCAAAGGGGTTCCTTTTTCTCTGCATCCTTTCCAACATGTGTTATTACCAGAGTTGTTAATTTTAGCCATTCTGAGGTGTGAGGTGGTATCTCATTGTGATGTGTTTTGCTTTTTTGATACTCAAATATTTTCATCTCTGGCCAGAAATCTCCTTAAATTGGCTTTTACATCCTTTCCACACTACTACTCACGGATAGTTTCCTTGCTTTCTGGTGTGAACAGCTCTTCTAGGTTCATCTTATGTATTTCCTGCCTCAAACCTGGAGTGAAACAGAAGGAAGGAAATGAAATGATTTCAGAGTATTATTTTGAGGCACAAATGTTAGCAATTGGGAATTACCATGGAAATCAGCTAATATGTTCTAATTCATACACAGGCTTTAAACACGACTAGTGACGTAAAAAATACTTGTCATCAACTGAAGTTCCTATTTCAAACATGAAGTGTTTTCTTTGTGGTTATGTAAAGTGATATTTTTCTTTTCTTTGTAGGCTTTGCCAATCAGTCAGAAGACGATCAGGTGAATGTAATGGGTTTTCGCTTCTTAGGAGGTTCCCGAGTTACTCTTCTTGCTTCTAAAACCTCTCGTAAGTAAAACCATGGTATTCTTACTTTTGAAGTTTTCTATTGAGGACACCACATCATACATCATCACATCAAGGATTTCTGCAGAGGGTGTGTTCAGTTAGATATTGAAAACTAAGAGTCATGTTATTAAAAGTACGTAGGACATTAAAGTTACGAAGATAGGGTCCTGTTTTATTAGAGATATGTAATTTTGGTGGTGGGGATTAGTAGAGTTTGAGAGAACAGTTTAAATAATTGAAAATATTTTTGATGTTTGTTTGTTTATTTATTTATTTATTTATTTTGAGAGAAAGAGACAGAGTGTGGGTGGGAAGGGGCAGAGGAGACACAGAATCCTAAGCAGTCTCCAGGCTCCTAGCTGTCAGCACAGAGCCCAACATGGGGCTCGAACTCACAAACTGTGAGATCATGACCTGAGCTGAAGTCGGATGCTCAATCGACTGAGCCACCCAGGCACCACGAAAATATTTTTGAGATAGATATTCGGTGAACTAGGTTTTAGTAACTACTAGAAACTGGAATTAAGTTATGTGGGTATGTATGTTCATATACCTGCCTTTTGGACATTGGCAAAGATGAAGGTGAAAGTGTGAATAGCTTTTGCTGATGCTAATCTCAGTAGAGTGAAAAGTAGTAATTATATAGTCAAGTTTGAATTTCATATTTAAATATTCTTTATTGATTTGGTTGCTTCATAGGAGAATAATAGTTGAAACTGCTCAATGTAAAAGTGGCTTCTCATATGTGTGTGATACCAAAGCTACTAAAGTCATTGAGTTATATATATCTTCATGGAAATAAAGTATAATATTAAGAAACGAGTGTTTAACAAATTTTCGGAACACCAAGGGTATTAGGGAGAATAAATGCATGTATGTATATGTTGAAAAGTTTGGCTGAGTGCACTTAGCACACGTTTAAAATCTCTGCAATTTGTGAAATGAGTGTTTACTTTCTACTTTATACATTTTCTGTTTTGGTTGGTTATTTCTTGCATGATCAGAAAATATAGTAAAATAAGGATATATTTCTTTTGAAAAATGAAGGTGTTAGGAGGAAGATAAACACATCCCTATTTTAGAAACTATAACGATGTTACAGTTCTGGAATATGTAGAGTGGTGGCTGGTGAAATAGACTTGGATACAAATAAAAATTCTAGAATAAGGCATAGAAATCAAAGATAGTTCTTAAAAGAATGAAGGGATTCTGTACTTTTTATGGTCTTTGTGATTGGTCATGATTGTAGTCTTGTTTGCATTGGCACCATTTTGTTTTGATTAGATTTAATCTTCATTTGGATGATGGAGTTAGTTTGGTACATTTCTCTTTGTTAAACTGTTCTCTTTAGTTAAACTAAAAACCTATTGCCAGCATTTCTTTGGGAAGTTGTACACATCTGTTTGACTTCAGTTGATGTGCCATATGATGAATCTGCAGTTGAAATTACTAAAACAAGGCAAAAAGTTATTCTTGGTGCAAATGTGGATACTTATGTCCTAATTTGCTCTTTTTTAGATAAAGTAACTCTTAGAGCATTGCTATTGCCCATGATTACCTTACCATTTCTGAATTTCACCAAATATCCAGGTATATAACTGATATATTCACATTCATCTGAATATATGGTAGTGCCTTCACACAGCCATACTATGGTCAGACAGAGTAAATAATGGAATAGGACAGAACCTTTTAAATAAGAAACCAAATGAGCTATATATGCTGAAGCCTGAGGTACCGTCATTATAATTCCCTGATGGTGTTTAGCCTTCAGTGATACGGAATTCTACCTAGGAAATGCCTGTGGTGATGAAGGGAGGTAGGTATGAAGAGAGTAGTTTTCTGGGGTTGAGGCGGATGTTGAGGATCCTTCCTGCTATATCAGAGTGTTCTACCCCAAGACAAGAATGATGTAATTTGTACCCAGTCTATGTTTGGCATCTTTTATTTTTGGTGAAAGGCACATAGTTTTTAGTCTAGAAATCTGAATTCACAGAAAAGCCCTACATATGGAAAGAACCCAGTATTTCTTCCCTGGTAAACAGTCAAGTGCTTTGTAAGTCATATAGAGTTGCCTTCGGATATTGGATAGTATTTTCTGTGGACTCCACATATTCATCTCTTTTTAAAACCTGCTTGATAATCAGCTAAACCTTGAACTGTGCTGATGGTAATTTTAGTTCAATTTCCTGATTAGTTATGGATCAGCCAAAGCAGACAAGAGAAAAGCAAATGCAGCTCATTGTCTCAGATATCAAGTCACATTCTCTTGGGGGGAACTCAATAGGTTTTTATTTTCAGAAAGTAGAGTAGTCCTTCAATGTAATTAGAATTTATTATGTGAATCCTTAAAAAAGAAAGCATTGAAGATAAGTAGGAAAAATACTCTACACTAGAGAAATTTCTGAAAATGATTTCCGGAGTCCTAAATTGAAAATAATAAGAGAAATGATGGCTGTGTCTGTTACCTTGATTGTAGTGATAGTTTTATGAATGTATGCATATGTCCAGATTCATCAAACTGTGCACTTTAAATATGTGTAGTTGTTTTGTATTATCAGTTATACCTCTCTAAAGTTGTTAAAAGTAACAAAACAGGTCAAATTTTATGATCAAATATTTTTATTATCAGAGTTGTAAACATTTGTATATGAAAGTCAATTATTTTGATTCAGTACAGTGGGATTTCAGAAGAAATATGCTGTTGTCTAAATATGTATATATCCCTGCTATGCCACTTTTTTAAGCTCCGTTTTCAGTGACTTATTACCTCACACAACAAATACTGTCACCTCTCTGTCTTTCCTTCGTCCTGTTCCTTTCTGCCTATAATTTTCTTTGTGTTCCTTATCCTTATTTTGATCTTTATCTCTATTATATCTCTTTGTGCCTTACATTATTCTACTTGTTTTTTAAAGGATTAAAAATGGTTTATAAAATTTCCAAAATATGAAAGGAGAAGATAAGTAGTTGAAGGAAACAGAGAGAGAGAAAAGAAAAGCAGGAAATTAATAAAGATAAGAATAAGATTAACACTCAGAAATATATACTGCACAATTGATAGGGTGCCTAGCAGACTCAAAGTGATAAGAAAACATTTTAGTTCCAATTTTCAGAATGTTCAAAGGATAAAATCAAATAAGTTGTTTAGGAGATGCACAGCCATTTCTGATGCTGAGTCCAGAATGGAGTTTCTCTTCTGAATTCACGAGGACAACTTCTTTAATAATGTCTTTATAGCTTATTTTTATAATTATAATATTATGTAACTATAATTTATGAGCAACAGATTTCATAGAACTTTAAAAATAATAATGAACTCAATTTACTAAATATAATTCTGTCTCAGCCAAAATCAGTAAAGTCTGAGCAGCAGCTTAATCCAAGGATAAATTTAGAGTTGCTAGTGTTGCAAATTTTTAGTATCTCATATTTTCACTAAGAATTGTATAACCCAACTCAGTAATTCAGAAGTGAGATGTGGGAAGGAGTTGTGGGTTTTGTTTTGTTTTAAAATGAGCACTATTAGAACATGCTTCAATAATAATTGAAATGATTGAGTTCAGTGGGAGAGGCTGATGATCAGGAAAAAAGGGGACTCACAAAGCAATGAAGTCCTGGTGAATTAGAAAGAATGTGGGTTTCAGAGTTTGGGGAGCAGGGGAGATTGAAGGATAGGCGTTTGTAACTTTACTATGACAGGAGGGGTTGGATGTAGGTCCAGAGAAACTTTAGATTTGTTGGTGGGAAGATAAAGGAGCTTTTTTTAAAAAAAAATTTTTTTTTAAATCTTTATTTATTTTTGAGAGAGAGACAGAGTGTGAGCAGGGGAGGGGCAGAGAGAGAGGGAGACACAGAATCCGAAGCAGGCTCCAGGCCCCGAGCTGTCAGCATAGAGCCTGACGCGGGGCTCGAACTCATGAACCGTGAGATCATGACCTGAGCTTAAGTCGGATGGTCAACCGACTCAGCCACCCAGGCGCCCCAGGAGCTTTGATGTATAAATTTGAAAAAAAGATATGACATTGGTGTCTTGGAGAATAAGAAAGCAAACTCATGAAGGGTAAGGCAATGTCAAGTTCCCATTTGAAGTTTCTGATCCTGAATTTTGAAGTGAAACCAAGTCATCCTTAGACAATTTTCTCTGGCAGTGATTTGTTTATTAGCATCCAGGCAACTAAAGTCAGGGCTGGGATTTTGAAACAGATTATTGCAAATAAAATATTTTTGTGAGAATGATTTTAATAATGGCTACCACATCTAAACTGATAAGAAGAAAAGTAAAGATTAGAGAAAACTGACAAAGGGTGAAAAATTAATGGGTTCAATGGATCACAAGTCTTTTTTTTTTTTTTTTTTTTTTTTTTTTGAGTGGGAGAGAGAGAGATTGAAGGAGGGAGAAAGGGAGAGAGTAAGTGCAGGAGCGTGAGTTGGAGAGGGATAGAAGGAGAGGGAAAGAGAATCATTAGCAGGCCTCATGTCCAGCACAGAGGCTGATGCTGGGCTTGATCTCCCGACCATGAAATCATGATCTGAGCCAAAATCAAGAGTAGGCTACTTTACCGACTGAGCCACGCAGATGACCCTGGATCACAAGTGTTAATAAGGTTGAAAGAGTGGTGTGGTGGGAGTTGTAGAACAACTGAACTAGAAAAACAAAAGGTGGTGGTCAGAGAATGAATAAGATATTGATGTTAGAGTTCAGCGGAACTACAGATTCTGATAAAGACAAAGGTGTGACCTTGTGGAGTGCTTTGTGAAGATGCCAGAAGATCAATGGAGACAGGGTTTTCGAGGAAACCAAGTGTCACAGTTGTGGATATTAAAAGAGCCTATTTGATGTTAGCACAATGAATGAGAAAAAGAAGCACATCCAGATAGATTATTGTGAAATTTTAGAGCACTAAAGATCTGGAGCATATCTTCAAAGATTAGAAAGGAAAAAAAACAAGCTCCGCAAAGAAGATGAATCAAGAAAGCATTTTAACTTTTCATTAAAATCCTTGGATGTTAGAGAACAGTGGAACATTGTCCCTAACATCAGAAGGAAATGATTTTCAAATAAAAATTTTGTGTCTCGCTAAACTGGTAGTTAGCAATATATGCTGAGTAAACACATGCTCTCAGCGTCACAAGTAGGGCTAAGCAAATGCAGATAGCAAATTTATGTAGCCTCAGGTAGGCCTTTGGAAAATGGGAAAGATAACTAATACACTGAAGATTTCAACATCCTTAAAGATTTTAACCTACTGGAAAGAGCGATTGGATTGAATAAGGTCAAGTATAAAAGTCATTTGCTTGTCTATTTTGATTATTTTCCTTTTAGGTATAATGAAAAATGTATAGTCATGTATGTGAATAAGCGTTGGGCCTTGAAAAAGGCTTTCTTCGTGCATTTGCCCAAAAGAAAACATATGTGATCTTGAGCTATCTTAACCAAAATATCTTCAGAACAAGGAAGTAAGAGTCTTGCTCTATTTCATCTCAGTAGACTATGCCTTTGTTCATTTTTCATTCAGCAGATGTATTAGATACAAAGATTGTCCTAGCTTTTCTGGAGCTCGTGGACTAATGGGAGAGACAAACAGAGAATCAATAATAGAATGCTTGATACGCCTACAGAAGTACACTTTAGGTGCAATTGGAGCACAAAGGAATGAGGTTTCATAAGAGATTTTATTTGTAAAGATTCTTGAGGAATGAATAGGAGATCGTCAGGTGAAGGGCATTTTAGAAAGAAGAAAAGGTTGATAGAGCATGTGGTTTTTAGTGATTAGTAAATTTTCTTCTGTACCCAGAAGTACATATAGTAGGGGCTCTGTGATAGTCCTTTAATGAAGCCAGAAATTTAGAGACAAATGTAATGATCAAATCTAATGTATACAGTGATTCATCAATATAAAATGACTATTAATGTTAGAATTTCTTAGCCATATTACTAAGGGGCAATGGGAATATTATATGAGTCCAGATTGGAAAAAGCTTCTTGAAAAGTAAATTTAGAGAAATGATCCATAATTTCTACTAATATTGAAGAAGTTGTATATTTGGAATATTATGCTAATACCTACTGAAATTGTCTATATTATTTCCTCCAACTTTTTTGTTTTAAAATGCATACATTTACTTATCTGTCTCACATTTTAAAATGTCCAAATAGCATAAATTATATTGATGCTTTGTTTATGATATGAATACAAACATTATTTATATTGATGAATTTCAGATGTTTTGACATGAATAGAGAATGACGTGATACATTTTTGTGCCCTGTTTAGTTAAATATATTATTTTCTCCATTTGTATTAGAGTGGAATGGCAATTGACTGGGCTCCAGTTATCCAAATTTATTTCATTTGGAGGCTGAAATGGTTATTTCCACTGAGCTGCTATTACAAGATGCAAAGGAAAAGAGATAAAAAAAAATAAATGGAATGTTCGTTTTGGCGGCTGTTTTAATTACGAATATTGTAAGGGTGTATTTTAAAATACAACTTTCTTCTTTCATGTCATATTATAAATAGAAAATTTTATTTCTCTTTTCCATGAAATGTATACTCTGGAAAATCTCCAGGGCAATATTAACCATCTTTGAGTACTAATACTGAGAAAATGCTTAATAATAAAAATAATGCCTTATAAATCTTTGACTCACAGATTCTTACTGATTTTTGGTAATCTGAAAAAAATCAACTTAAAAATTGTGTTTATATTTCTAAATCTCGAGCTCAATTGTAAAATTTTTCATTGCAAAAAGTTTTAGTTTTCTTTTTTTTTCCCTGCATGTGTTGATGAAAATAAGAAAATAATTGAAGCCAGCATTTTAAAGTTACAGAAAATATCACACCTATTTAAATGTTTATTATGGTTTTTACATTTCTGTTATTTGGTGACATTCCTGTACTATACTTGGTCACAGTAGAGTTCTGTCTTAGTCCATATGGGCTGTTATAACAAAATACCGTAGACTGGGTGGCTTTTGTACAACAGTAATTTATTTCTCATAGTTGTGGAGGCTGTGAAGTCTAAGATCAAGGTGCCAGTGGATTGGGTTCCTACTTCCTGGTTCACAGATGTCTGTGTTTTTGCTATGTCCTCGCATGGCAGAAGGGGCAAGGGGGCTTTCTGGAGTTTCTTTTATAAGGTCACTAATCCCATTCATGAGGGCTCCACCCTCATGACCTAATTACCCAAGGGACCCATTTGCAAGTACCATTGCTTTGGGCATTAGGATTTAACCTATGAATTCTGGAGGGGACACAAAATTTAGTCTACCATAAGTAGATATTGCTGGATGTCTGAAACTTTACTTATTATTGGGTTTTTCATTTAGTTTTAGATTTTTTACTTGTTTTACTCTGTACTGTTTGTATCAGATAGTATTAATTTTTTCAACCAATGGTTTTGAGCATCTTATTTTGCTTGGTCTAAATTTAAAATACAAAGGTAAATTGCATTTGTATAGGTCTCTTCCATACATTATATCTTTTAGTTATTAAAAATTTTTTTTTATGTTTATTTATTTTTGAGAGAGAGAGTGTGAGCATGAACATGGGAGGGTAGAGAGAGAGAGGGCAGGCTCTGGGCTCTGAGCTGTCAGCACAGAGCCTGACGCGGGGCTCAAACCCACAAAAGGTGAGATCATGACCTGAGCCAAAGCCGAATGCTTAACTGCTTGAGCCACCCAGGTGCCCCTCTTCCATACCTTATTATATTTGATCTTCATACTAACCTGTTGAGGTATGTGTTATTTTCCCATTTGTGTATATGAAGAAACTAAAGATTGGATCATTTATTTGTACTAAAGTCACAGATTTAAAAATTTACTAGATTTTAAGTTTTTTGATCTGAGGATAAGACTTGAAAAACAGGATTTTCTTCCTAACGTGATGCCTTTAATTACTAAATATGCCACCATCTGTGACTTGGACGATGGTTATAATGTCCTAACTGTAAGTCTATTTTTGCTCCTTTCTGATTCATTTTCTACTTGGCAGCTCTTGTAATAAAAACAAAGAAACAAGTAATCACAAATTAAATCATGCCATTTTCCAGCTTGAAATCCTTTGTGTTTATAGTAATATCAAACTCTTTACCAGTCTTTATAGTTCTCCCTGTATGTTCTGGCCACAACCTAACATCCAGCCTCATCTAAGGACACTCTCTTCCTCACTCTGGTCTTCTCTCAGTTTCTGGTACCTGTCTGACATTTTCTGCCTTGAGGTCTTCGAGCTTGTGAAATCCCTCTGCCTGAACTGGTCTTCCCATCCTTAGAGTCTGGACTTTATGTATAGAATGATTAGGGATGTGGGATCTAAACTCAAACTGATAGTTGAAATCCCAGCTCTCCTTCCAATTTGTCTGAATGATTTTGGAAAAATTTCAAAGCTTGTTTTTTCATCTACAAAATGGGAATAAAAACATACAATTATAGTATGTAAGAATCAAATGAAATAATACCTAAAAAGCATGTAGCAATTTCCTGGTATACTCTAAGTACCAGGTAAATTTTAGGTGCTATTGCTGTTTTCATCATTATTACATTTAGTACTACCACTGATGTCACTCAGTGTGGCTTTCTATGACCATAGTATCTCAAGACAGAGCAACCGTTTGTCTTTATTATGGCACCCTTTTTATTTGCACCATTGTTCTTTCTTGTGACTATTTGTTATTTACTTATTTACTTATTTTCTGTCCTTACCACTAGAATTATAACCAGGAGCAGTATGTGTTGTTCCTTATTGTCTTTTCAGCACTTAAGGGTTTTTCAATGGATGAATAGATATAGTATTACCTTGAATCTCCTTGAGCTTATCAATCAAAGATAGTCTTGCACTGTCATCCTCAATAATTCAAATCCTGATAAAAGGAGAAGGGAAATGTTAGACTTGCCCACACATCATTTCGTCAGATTGGGGATTTTGTTGTGTGCCAGGGTGGGGAAAGGATTTCTAATTGTAGGCAGCAGAGATCAGACACTTAACCTCTTTGGGGAAGAGTTCTGGGTACTGCTGCCTTTCTTAGCACAACACCCCCCTGCTTTCCTTAATATAAAACACCCATGCCCAGTGTAAGCTATGAATGTGGACTGAGCCCGGCACTTCCTAGGAGGCATTAGGACGGGTGCTAATTGGATTTATCTTGCACAGTCAACCATCAGCCAGCCCCTGGTCAGCTGAACTGTTGGGATACTGCTAAGAATCCTGTCCATGTTTTCCCCAGTGATAAATTCTGATAAATTTTCACACTAACTTTGGGGAACAGACTTGCCTGGTCATTCCTGAATATGCCTTGCTTCCAGCTTTTCTTGCCCGTACCTTTAGGGACAATTTAACAGAAACTGGTGTGATAATCTTGTTATAGCACAGCACACAAACTGCTCACTCAGCTGCAGCCATAATAGCTTCCTCAGGGTTCCTGAAAACACATTGCTGCCTTGGGGCCTTTATGCTCACCATTCCCTGGTCTTGGAATGCTCTTCCCACAGACATCTCTGTGGTTTGCCCCTTCACTTCATTCAGGTACCTTGAAATATATATTTTTTACATCTTGGGCCAGTGTATAATTCTTTCACATGTGTTAATAATTCCAGTTGTTTATGTTTATCTCTTTTAAGATACGTAAGTTGTGACATTTGTATTGGAAAATGATACTTGAATAACTTTCTTTCTGTAGTTTTATTTCATTTTCTATATAAGAAATTTTATTCCTTAGGTGCATTCAGGCTGCACCTCAGGTTTTTCTACGTGCTTGTGCAAGCCTCTTCAGAATCTTTCTAGAACCAGAATGAATTAAATTTCCTTTGAAATATTAGCAATGTACTGTTTATATAAAAAATTTATAACTGTATCTAAAGTGACATCAAATTCTATGCTTAGGAAAATATATTTTATATAAGCCACTTTTTTTTCACATCTGCTATTTGAAAGTTACTGGGTTAGTAGGTTCTGTGTGAGTCTAATCGGGTTTATGATGGAATCTCTAGTTTACATATTCTTGGGGGAAATAATAGTGATAGTGATGATAGTAGGTAACATTTATTGAGTCCTTACTTTGTGGCAAGCACCATTGTATGAATTTTACTGAAGTGAGCCTATTAAGGCACTGTGTCTTTTCTCTTTCAGAATCTCAGAATCTGGGAGTGGTAAAGATCTTGTTCAATATTATGAATCCTGGAGGGAGCTTTTCTCTAATACTATTGGCAGATATTCTTACAGGATCCCCATGGAGGTTTACAAGAAGGGCAGGGCTCTGAGCTCCTGAAGGAGGAGCTCACATAACCCAGAAGGAACAGAATCTGAAAGATGAGGACCATGAGCAGTGGTAGGAGGTGTGGGAACCACAGGAACAGGAGCTGGAGCTGGAGGTGTGGCTGATGGCCATCCTCTCTGAGGAAGCCCACAAGATGGTGTGAGAAGCTCACACGAAGTAGGTGGCATCAGAAAAAACTGCTGAAGCAAGTAGGGGGCAGGATCGACATGCTGCAGGTGGAGGTGACATCCTTGAAGACATCAGTCATCACGTCCACACCCAGCCTATCTCAAGCATGAGCTCCACCTGCAGCTGCTGAACCCTACTAAGCCTGGACCCCACAAGGGCCAGGAATACCAGCAGCTCCCTCTGCCAGGCTGTGTGCCCCACTGCGAGACATGCCCTTTCCTTGGACGAAGAGGACAAGGAGATGGGTATGACCCTTTCTGCAGAATTCTATGCCTGGAGGGAATTACTTATCCTGGACAAGCCCTGTTCCTTCCTTGGAAGGGTATACCCAGAGAATGTGGGCCCTTGCCTGGACTTTATAATGCAAAAGTTCTTGATGCTGTTGTAAGCTGGAGGACGGCGAATGCTTACCGTCTAGCCTGTGGCTCTGCAGATGCTGCTGCAGTAAGAGTGGACACAGTAAAGTTGGGCAGTGCCGACTTATGTGCACACACCTGCCGGTACCATATCTTGCTCTGTCACTTTGAAAGCCCCACCTACATCTCACCATCTTCTTAGCCTGGATCACTGTAGTGTGCAACTTTGTCACCTTCATCTACCACGTCTAGCAAGATCTGTTGCAGAAGAATCTGAAGCGAATGTTTTGGGAGATCATAAAGCTGTAAAAGGAGATGCAGCTGGCCCAGTTCAGCTTCTTCCTCTGGGAAGCCTGGGGTGTTGGCCTGGAGCAGATGTGAAATGTCTGCCTAGGAGGGACAAATGGCCAGGACCTGGAGGCAGCACTGAGCTGGTACCAAATATCTGTCCCAAGACAGATGAAGAGATAGACAGATCTGTACATGAGAAGATGACCTGTGTTTCTTCCCCATTGTGTTCTATACCAAACACCAGGGAGCTTGGATCCTTAAACACTTCCATTGGAGTGAGGTAGTTCCCTGTTTCCTGAGGCAGCTAATTCTATGGTTATCTGTAATTATTACACAATACTTATTGTGCTCTCTGCCCTTTGCCGCTCCCTTGCTATTGTCTGATTCCTCTGCTATGTGATAGGCTCTCACATGCTTGGAAATAGTAACATATCACTTGCGGGGAAGTCTTGGCACTTTTGTGGCAACATCAGCCTGCATGGGGTATCCCTGAATTGGAATGGTAAAAGCAGTGTTTACTTTTCCCCAATAACACCCATCTTTCCAGGTCTGCAGTGAACTCCTTAAGGGCAGAGGCTCTTGCTTTATCCAGGGTTTTATCCCCGGCATCTTGCATTGAGTTATATAAATGAATGAAAGAGTGAATAAATACCAGTCTGGGTTCAATATGTTGGGTCCCAAGCTTACCTTGGATAGGACCGTAGATTTAGAGAATTATAATATTGTATGTTGTTATCATCATTCTTCCTTTTACCGCGTTACTCCCACGCCATCACAGTTGTGCTCTCTCCATTCTTAGAGCATTGAGCATTCAGTGACACTTGCAAAGAAAGGTAAAAGCTGTTTTATCTGACCATGGCCCTATTATCTTTGATGGGGAGAAATGAAACCAACCGATTAGCACCATAGGCAGAAATCAGACTTCAGAATAAGACTAGGGTGAAAGTAGGGCAGAAGGACGCTCCAGAAGAAATGATATGGTAGCAGAGAACATCGGGGTGTTTGCCATGCACTATGGCAGGCATACCCAGTGTATTTTATTCCTCATGTTGAATATATTGAAAGAGAGATGACTAGGAGAATGAGAGGAGATGTATTTTTGGATTCTGGTGGAGGATGACAAATTGAAGTCCTAATAACCAAGTTAAAGGTGTCATATATTCATAGAATTTGTCAAGGACCATGGGGAATATAACAAATATTTCATATGTCTACATGTCTTGCTAACTTAGTAATATCTTAGTCTCCTTAAAGAAGGAGACTGAATTCCTCCTTGTACTCCCAACATTTCTTTCTATGTGATTGTACATAATAGATACTCAATAACTGGTGAATTAAATAGAATAGAGGAATTGGTTCTAGATCTCAAAAAGTGTATAATCTCTTGGAGAAATGGAATATAATCATCTGGAGAGTTAAATAGGAATAAGAAAAAGTATATGCCATGATCAAATTGGATTTATTCCAGGTATGCAATGTTGATTCAATCTTGAAAACCAATTGGTGTAATCCATGTAACTTTTTGTAATCCATTAATTTTAGTTAATAATTACAGTGTATTGTATTCATCATTAATCATAATCATACATAAGTATGTATCATAATAATGTAAGATATTAATAATTGAGGAAACTGGGTGAAGGGTGTGTGGGAACTCTATTATCTTCATAATTTTTCTGTAAATCTAAAACTGTTCTAAAATAAATGTTAATTAGGGGCGCCTGGGTGGCTCAATCGGTTAAGCGTCTGACTTCGGCTCAGGTCATGATTTCACGGTCTGTGAGTTGGGGCCCCGTGTCGGGCTCTGTGCTGACGGCTCAGAGCCTGGAGCCTGCTTCAGGTTCTGTGTCTCCCTCTCTCTCAGACCCTCCCCCATTCATGCTCTGTCTCTCTCTGTCTCAAAAATAAATAAATAAAAAAAAATTAAAAAAATAAAATAAATGTTAATTAAAAAATGCATAGTTGTATGTGGTTAAGTGCATGGTGAACTGTAGACTAAGTGTATATATGAATTTAAAGAGGTACAATATTGTGAGGTGGTTAAGATTAATAGCTAATCTTTGGATTAATAGCTAGAGTTCTAATTCTTGCCTGTTACTATGTGGCTAGATGGTCTTGCAGATTATTTAAACTCTTCTGTAAAATGGGGATAACAAGATTTCCCCCATAAGGGTGTTGAGTTTTGAATGCAGAGTGCTCAATACAGTGCCTAACACATATTAGGCTGCTGTGAGTGCTAGAGAAATAAAGATTTCTTGGGGTAGGTAGGATTGAAGCCAGGTCCTGAAGAATAGGTAGGATTTAGACAGGTGGGGAAAAAGAATATGCAGTATATCATGAATTCTAGCTCTGACGTTTAATATGCTTTGTGACCTGTCTCTGAAGTTCTCTGTGCCTAGTTTTCCTTCTTTTAAAAACGGGGTTGTTGTAATCACAGTGCTTGGTTCATAGTTGGTGCTCAACAAGTAACAGTTGCTCTGATCATAGATGTAGTTACTGCCACCACTGTTATCACTGTCATCATTGTCAAATTAGGGTGGGGGATGGACAAGAATTTGACTGTTTTTGAGCTGAGGTTTCAGCGAATGGAGGCAAACAAGATTTACATTTAGGGAAGGGACTGATTACAAATATAAATAAAAGAAATGTTAGGGGCGCCTGGGTGGCGCAGTCGGTTAAGCATTCGATTTCAGCCAGGTCACGATCCCGCGGTCCGTGGGTTCGAGCCCCGCGTCGGGCTCTGGGCTGATGGCTCAGAGCCTGGAGCCTCTTTCGGATTCTGTGTCTCCCTCTCTCTCTGCCCCTCCCCCGTTCATGCTCTGTCTCTCTCTGTCCCAAAAAAAAAAAAAAAAAGTTGAAAAAAAAAAAAAGAAATGTTAGAAAAGTAGAAAACTTTGATCATGATTACGGTGATTTAGCTGACTACAATGTCTAGGATGTGGGACTTTCTGCATAATAAGTTTTATTTCACAACAATATTCTGAAACAAATTAATAAATACCAGATTATACTTTTGCAATGGCTTTTTTTTTCTTACCTTGTAAACAAAGCTTTCTTATTTTCTTCCTTTTTTTTTTTTTAAAGAAGGACCCTAATTTGGGTGTTGTTATTGAAACCTATAAGAAACATAGGGAAAAGGACCATACTCTACACCTTGTCACTGTGACCACATACCTTTGGACTTAAATTAAATGTTATGTGGTTGATGTAGAAAACTGCAATAAAGCAGTAGAAATCCTATCTATAGGCCCCCCCCCCCAATCTTTTCCTTTTTATTTGGGTATTCATGTCAGAGTTAGTGATAATCATGTAGTTTCAGCTAGTAATTATGTGTTAATAAGCATTTTTTCTCTCTTAGAACGATACCGCATTCAGAGTGAACAGTTTGAAGATCTTTGGCTCATAACAAATGAACTTATTATCCGCCTTCAAGAATATTTTGAAAAACAGGGAATCAAAGATTTTGCATGTTCTTTTTCTGGAAGTATGCCCCTTCAAGAATATTTTGAGTTGATTGATCATCATTTTGAGGTATGTATGATCATAACTCATATTGTCTATAATTTTTCAATATATGGAAGAGAAAGAGATGCTAGAGGAAAGAATTCTAGTATATATGCTAGTAGATTGAGTGCTTCAAGTAGTTATTTTATGTGGATGATAGACTTTGTGTATCTGTTCCTGCCCTCTTGCCCATTTTGTGATCACTTGCAGACCTTAATAGAGTGCCTGCCCAGAGCTAAGCATGTGGTCTGGCTTCAGAACAAGCAGATTTAATTTTCCCACATGGAGACTTAACCTTTGACCCCAATAACCCAGTGTTAAAACTATTTGAGCTTATCGGCAGCCATTTGGCTAACTAATTCTAGCAGGCCATAAATGAGGTGTGATTATAAAGTAAAGTGATTTTTCCTTTTCCTTTTAACAAGCACACCAGAATTTCTGCATCTGAATGAGGGTTAACCACATAAAATATTCTTCAGTATCTGGCACAATGGGCACTTAGCAAATGCTGAATGATTAAATGTTTAAACAAATGAGATCTGACAGTGACTTTGTAGCCAGAATATTTTTGCATTTCTTCTTTGGAAGTACCTTCAGAGTCTGCATTAGATTGTTTTGAGTATCATGATGGTATAAAATCTTCATCCTTTGAAGACTGATTTGATATTTGGAAATAGCCAAGAGTCATGTCTTGTGAATGAATTAGATAATGAAATTGTTTTAAAAATCTCATGTGTTAAAAAAAAAACTCACCAGGTTCAAATACTTATGTGCCCATAAATAGGCTCTGTAGGTGATTACAAAGAGGGGATTTCAAAAGTATTTTGAGCATTATTTATGGAAGCATTGGTTCTCTAGAGTAACTACTTTTTAAGTAATCAATAGGTTTTTGCACTTCAGTTTATAAACTATGATGTGTGACTGTGTGTGTGATAGAGAGAAAGAATATGTCATGTAACTTGTCAGTCACATGAACATTCATTCTACTTAATGTTCAGTCCCTCAGACATTCTAAGAACACTGACTTTAACCTATAAAGACTTCTTTTAGTATAGTGTGAAAATGCAGGGAAAATTTTAGTGCGTAGAATCCAATTACAAATAACATTTGTCATTATCAAATAAATTGAGCTTACTTGGGTTCTCTTTCACCTATGCTGATAATATTTTATAGGACAGTGTACTTTTGACCAAATCACGGCACCAAAACTGACCGTTTGAGGAATATATTTAGGTATTGTAAGGATTGAGATCCTTTGCACTCCTCTAGGATTTATTTTATTTTATTTATTTATTAAAGGTATATTTTAAAAATTCTTGCTGTACTGTGCAAAACTGGGATCTAGTGGTTTATGGAAGGGTCTACGAAAAGACCATATTAATTACATATTTGTAGTATTTAAAACAAAATATTAGATTCTGAATGGGTATAAGTTTGACACAGTTTCGCCCCTTCTTTGCTGTCTAGTAAGCCCCTGGAGATTCCACATCAGGGGCATTTCCTTTCTGGGGAGGGATTTAGGGAACATGATGAACTACAGGCACTTCCATTTGTTATACAATTTAAAAGGAGCATCATAATACTTCCTTTCTCTCTGGCCCTGCTCTCTGCTTTTTTAAAAAATACATGATTTTAATCTTTGAATCAAGATAGTTTTTAGAATCCAAGTGTCCCTTAGTGTAAGCTCCATGAAGGCAGGAATTTTTTGTCTGTGTTATTCATTGCTATAATTTCTAACACCTAGAACAGTGCTTGGCCTTGGGATCAATAATATTTGTTAATTCTGACATATGAAAACAATTCAATCACTGATGTTTGGTTATACATTCAGTGGAATGATAACTTGGCTGATGTGTCAGTATTGAAATTTCATGTCTTTTATAATTTTTCTTGTGTTTCATGAATGTAATGAATAAAATATAGCTGGAAATTATACAATTAAAAGAGTGAATTATTGATAATTAAGCTAATCCTCTTTTTAAAAAATTCAGTTATTTAAAAAATTATCATTTAACTTTTGGTAATGAAAAGTTTTTTTCCCTTCAAGAGAATATTCTGTGATTTAGTTAGTTACTTAGTGCTTCTGAAATTGGAATCAAAAGACATTAATAAAATTTCAGGCTTTTTTTTTTTTTTTTTAAATCACGTGTCTGGAGAATACATACACTTGCAAGGGAAGTTGGATATGAGAAATGTATACTGTAAAAGCTTGATTTCTGAACACTTTGAAAATGCTGTTTATTTCAGGACTAGTTTTTGACTGTTTTGTAAAGTGGAATTAGCAGTTCACATAATATGATTTCATGGAGTGTTTCTTCTACCCTATGACCCTGATTAGCTTTCTTTTATTTTAATAATATTAAACTCAGGGGTTATAAGAAGAGTCACAGTAAAAAGAGTCTATTTCTGATTCTCCTCCTCCTGCTACTCAGTCTCTTTGGAAGAAACTTTTGGTGTTCAGTTTCTTGTTTATCTTTTTAGAACTATTCTATGCAGTCTCAACTCTGTTAATGTACAGATTTCTTTTGTAAAAATTCATGAATGGTAACAAATTATAATACTATTCTATATTTTTTTGCTTTGTTTCAGTCACTGTATCTTTGTATAACATTGCATATCAGTACTTAGTAGTCCTGCAAAGTAGTCTTTATTATTTAACCTGTCCCCCTATTGATGAGTATTTTGATTATTATTAATATCTTACTATAATACTATAATAGATAATTCTATAATGAATAGACTTGTATGTACATTATGTTTTGCAAGTATACCCCTAGGATAAATTCCTAGAAATGGACTTGGTAGATCAAAGGTATATGTCTGAGAGCTATTATGTATTAGCTTTTCTATAAATTTTGTCCTTTTTTTTTTCCCTATTGGCTTGATACTCTGTTTCTTACTGTTTTGTATTGGATTTTGGTCTTTTTCTCATTGATTCTTAGATGCTGTCTAGCTATTATGGGCTTGACTTTTTGTCTGTGTGGTTATTGCTATTATTTTTACAGTTTGCTCTCTGTCTTGTCACTTATGTTTCTTTTTTTAACTATATAGAATTACTTTTTTTCTTTTTTAGTTACAAATTTATCAGAGGTGTGAGTATGTGTGTGTCTGGCTTTTGGCTTTTTTGTGTTTTTAATTTTTTTAAGTTTATTTATTTATTTTGAGAGAGAGATATAAAGCAGAGGAGGGGCAGAGAGAGAGGGACGGAGAGAGAATCCCAAGCAGGCTCTACACCATCAGCACAGAGCCTGATGCACGACTCAAACCCACGAACCGTGAGATCATTACCTAAACCTTACCCGACTGAGCCACCCAGGTGCCCCTGGCTTTTGGCTTTTGACTTAGAAGGGTCTCTTTCATGCCAAGATTATTGAAAAATTCTAATTTTTCTAGTTCTTTTATTGTGTCTAAACTTATTCCAACTGATTTTACTGTAAGGACTAGAAGAGAAATTCTTATTCTTTTTTCTCATGTATTTAATCAGTTATTACAAGACATTTATTAAATAATCTGTATTTCCCCAGTGATACTGGGTTATCTTTACTGAGTTTCCACTTGACCTGTCCTACTCTGTTGTCTGTGTATGATCTATGTATCTATCTATTCATGTACCAAATATTATAGTTTTAATTCTCTTAACTCTGTAATATGTTTAAATTTCTGTTATTACTGTCTTTCAAACTTTAATTGTCATTGCCTGTATTCTTGCTTTAAAAATGTTTTCTTGTACACATGTAACCTGAATTTAAGAAATTCTTTATTGTAGTTGCGGATAAATGGTGAGAAATTAGAAGAACTGTTATCTGAAAGAGCTGTACAATTTCGGGCCATTCAACGCCGACTATTAACAAGGTTCAAAGATAAAACACCTGCCCCCCTCCAACACCTGGACACCTTGCTAGATGGAACTTATAAGCAGGTAAGTGTGATATCAATTACAGTTTTTCACTACTGGATATAATTTTTTTCTTTCACCCTAGAGTCATGTACTAGAATAGCAATAAAAGGTATTTCTTCTCTGTGTACTATGGAGCAACAGATAGCACACAAGCCTTTGGGACTTTCAAACTATGTAATCTTGAGTAAGTTCCATAAGATCCATCATTTTCCACATTTTACTTTCCAGACTTATTATGAAGATTTTTGATCGCCTATGTGAAGCAGCCAGCACAATGCCAGGTGCATAGTATGTGCTTAGTAGATAGCAGCTGTTATGCTCAGTGTTATTGTTAGACAATTCTTGGTGCATTTCATGATTATCACCATAGTTCATTAATTGTCCTACTGGCTTACACTTCCAGTATTATGTCAGTTGATGTTTTGAAATGGCATTCTTAAACAGCTCTTTGTTCTAGTTCAGAAAGATCTTTTTCTTCTTCCTGATTCTTTTTTTCCATCTGATTTACCTTTTGCATGGCTAGGGTGATCTGTCTCTCATTCTTATAGTATTATGTCACCAATAGCTGTTCAAAATTATCATCCCTGGGTTAAAGTCATAATTTAAAAAATTTTAATTTTACGGGTAAGACCTCTGCCAGTTCCACTATAACAAATTCAGCTTTGAATGACTAAAAATACCTTCTTATGTTTCTATACAATATCACTAATGTGTTTCAAAGTCAGTGTTGGTAGTATGAATATTCTGTTGATATTTTAATTGAGTTTTTTATTGAGATAGTTATATATTTACTTGCCGTTTAACAAAAAATACAGATAGGTCTCATGTATCCTTTACCCACTTTCCTGATGTGGTAATATTTTACAAACCTACAGTATAATATCACAATCAGGATATTGGCATTTCTAAAATCCATGGATTTTATTCAGAATTCCATAATTTTACTTGTACTAGTTTGTGGGGGGAGGTGTGTTTTAAGTTCTATACAGTTTTATCACAGGTTCATGTATCCACCACCACATTCAAGATATTGAACAGCTCCATCACCACAAAATTCTCTCATGTTGCCCTTTACTACCATCTCCTCATTGCCTTCTACTATATTCTGTTTTTTTAAATTTTATTAAATATAATTTATTGTCAAATTGGTTTCCATACAACACCTAGTGCTCATCCCAACAGGTGCCCTCCTCAGTGCCCATCACACCCCCCCCCCCCCCCCCCCCATCAACCCTTAGTTTGTTCTCAGCTTTTAGGAGTCTCTTATGTTTTGGCTCCCTCCCTCTCTAACCTTTTTTTTTTTTCCCTTTCCCTCCCCCATGGACTTCTGTCAAGTTTCTCAGGATCCACATAAGAGTGAACACATATGGTATCTGTCTTTCTCTGTATGACTTATTTCACTTAGCGTAACACTCTCCAGTTCCATCCACGTTGATACAAAAGGCCAGATTTCATTCTTTCTCATTGCCACGTAGTACTCTATTGTGTATATAAACCACAATTTCTTTATCCATTCATCAGTTGAAGGACATTTAGGCTTTTTCCATAATTTGGCTGTTGTTGAGAGTGCTGCTATAAACATTGGGTTACATGTGCCCCTATGCATCAGCACTCCTGTATCCCTTACCATATTCTGTTGACCTTGAAAGGACAAATCAGATATTTTTTTCAGTTAGAGGAACGAATAGCTTACTACTATTGATGAAATAGTTGTTTTTTGAAATGTTCATGGTTATGTGAAAATTAGAAGCAATTTGAGGGGACAGTCAGTAGTAGCAGTAGGGTATTAGAAAGAACACTGGGCTTTGAGTGCAAAGATCCCAGTTCTGTGGCTTTTGGCAGTTTCCTGACCCTTTCAGATCTTCAGTTTCTTTCCATAAAATGGAGTAAATACCATGTTGTTACAAAGAGTCTTTATTGGTAATACACGTGGAAATGCTTGGTAAATTGTTCTACAAATCTTGCCGGCCAGTTTCCTTTGTGCTGGAGCCATTCTCTGACTCCTGAGTGAGTAGGCACTAACGCTGCTCTTTCTGTTCCACACTTCTTTTCTTCCTTAAGTATGCTTTTCATTTTGGTTTGTTTTTCATTTTCTTTCTTTTTTTCCTCCTCTTCCTTCATGTCTCTTTGGTGACTTAATCTGTCTCATTCTTAGGCCATACCTGCCGTGCTTGGGGCTAAAGATAAGCTGCCTCTTGTCTTTAATGATACTGATTTTGTGGACACAATGGTAGAGGGGTTTTTTAAGGAATTTGATGAGGATGCTTGATTTAATACTTTCCCTGTTTTCTATATAGCAAGACTTCCTTTGTCTTTTATATGTTTAAAGTGCTAGGCTTTTTTTGGTTTTGTTTTTTTTTGTTGTTGTTATTTGTTTGTTTTTGCTTAGTCTTAAGGTTGGGTTTTTTTCCCATGATTTGTAATATTGTAGACAAAATGATCAAAACCATGGGTTTTTGCTTGAATCTATAGTTTTAATTCATTTTAGATTAGATTAATTCATTTAATTATTTTTAGATTAAAAAAGAGAATGAACAAGCTTTTGAAAGATGAATACTATAAGGAATTTGACTTAGTTTTAATGTAACTTCCTTCTCAATTTTATTATATATTCATATTAAATTATAGTGAGAAGTTGATTGTTCTCTAATTTAACTCCCTTCAGTTAACTTTTAATCATGTAGTTAATACATGAATATAATTTCCTGAAGAGAAGGATAAGATAATACATAGTGCTAAATTCTTTATCATGGCCCTTTATCATCTTCTAAAAAATGTAATCACTTTTATGTTTTTGTGTCTTTCTAGACCTTTCTTTTTTTTTTACATTCAGAAATGAAGTACTGTTTTGTTAGGCTAAAATAATCCATAAATAACATCATGCTGTATGTATACTTCTCTTTTCTCTTTTTCTTTTAACAGTATGTATTAGAACTCTTTCCATATTGATGTATAGATCTACTTCTCTATGTGTTATGTAGTATGTAGATATTCTGTAGTAGGGACAAACTACAGTTTATTAAAGAAGAGATCTTAATAGTAGTTTTAATGTTGAGCCTAACAGTGAGAAAAAGTCCGTTTTAGACAAGCCTACTGTGACCAAACAGGGATATAACATAATTCACTATCACATACCTTCCGTACCTAGTGTGGATTTTTCTTATCTTTATACTTTGCCTGGATAGGGGGCATGATTTAATTGGCAGATTAGCCAAACCCATGAAATAATGAGCCATGTTAGAATGTGATCTTACTTTCCATAGCATGACTGTCAGTAGATTTTTAGAGAGTTTTCCTGGAGTGCCTGGGTGGTTCAGTCAGTTGAGCATCCAACTTCAGCTCAGGTCATGATCACTCAGTTGGTGAGTTCAAGCCCTACATCAGGCTCGCTGCTGTCATCCTGTCAGCACGGAGCCCGCTTTGGATCCTCTGCCCCTCCCCTGCTTGCAGTCTCTCTCTCTCTGAAAATAAATAAATAAAAATAAATTAAAAAAAATTTTTCCTAATATGGCAGTTTAAAATTAGATCTTTTGCCTATATAGAATCCTAGTTTTCTGATGTGCAGAGGCATTTAATTTTTTTGTTAGTCCTTTTGTGGATCTTAGTGCCACTTTAGTTTGATCAGGGTCAGTAAGAGAAGCACTCTGAGCCGTCCAGTTAAAGATTTACATTTTATTCCATTTGTCATCATGTATTTGGAAGATGCTGTATTGTCAGCATTTAATGAAAGGTGATCACTGGCTCATGTGAAAATAGAAGCAGAAGCCAGTGTCCTCCTAAAACTAGTGTGTAAACTCTCTGAAGGCAGGAACTATTTTTTTTTTGCATTATTCATACCACTATATTTTTAGGATGATACATTTCTTGCCACTTTATAGATGCTTGATAAATATTTGCTCTGTGAAGGAATTCTTTATTGACACTAAGATAATTGCTGAAACTGTGTTTTTGATAAGGGAAGCACTACAAAGAACAGACTGGTAGATAGTTCTTTGAGTTCAGGCTCATGAATCATTGGGATGGTTTATTCTAAAATCCCCAAAAGCCACTAAAGGAAACTCTCTTCTGTCTTCCTAAGTAATTTAGTTGGAAGATTTAGGTAAACTGTCCCAACTTATAAGGTTTTATAGCTGTAAATTCCTGACTGAGAAAATATTTTCTCCTCCTCCTCCTCCTCCTCCTCTTGTTCTTCTTCTTCTCCTTCTCCTTCTTCTTCTTCCTCCTCTTCCTCCTCCCCTTCTTCTTCTTCTTCTTCTTCTTCTTCTTCTTCTTCTTCTTCTTCTTCTTTTTTGTGAGTATGTGTGTGCCAAAGTAAATTTGAAAGAATTATCATTGAACTATCTCTATGCAGGTACGACATTGTTGAGATTGAATCCTATCATAGTCTAAGTGGCATAAGAATTAATTGAGCTCTTTAAGTATTAATGTATGTCCAGAAACATGAGAAGTTTGATTCTTTTCATGTCCTATTTATATAATTGTTGAGTTCTTCCTCTTGGAAGGCAATTTTTTTTCACATCCTTTGAGCAGCTAGGATAGGATATAGAAACATAGAACTAGAGGAAGTTTGGGGGTCTTATGGGTACTAGGTGGTCTAGGAACTGCTGTAGTTTCTAATAAAATTCTTAGGACAAACTGAAAGTGAAGACCGAGGTCCTTCAATGATTGAGTATTGATGAGTTGGGTGTAATATGAGTTAGTTTGTATAGTATATCCATTTATGTAAGCAGTCAGTTTATCAGCTACAAAAGTAGGTAAGGCCAGGGCACACAGCATAAGATCTGTACCTTTGGTGTTTAGCAGAAAGTCCAGGAACCACTAGCTTGCACAGTGAGCCTATGAAGTAGCCCTCTGATCTTTAACCTGAGGTTTAGGTGACTGATTATGGTCCACAAGAGTCTATAAGAGAAAGCCACTACTTCTAAGGTTGCAGGAAGACATCCAGAATTGTTTCTTTTAAATACATGCTGATAAATGCTCTAGGGTTTCAAGTGGCATATCTGATGTATCCTTGTGAAATGATTAAGAACTCTACGTCTAGAATTAGCTTGTTTTATGTTTCAGTTTTGTCTCTGTGACTCTAGGTCAATTACTTGAACAGACAAAGAGGAAACAAAACCATTCCTAAGCCTCAGTTTTCCCACCTGTAGAATTCTGGCTCTTTCATGGGGTTGTTATGAGGACTGAAATGTGTAAACATATAAATTGCTTAGAGTAGTGCATGGTACAGAATAAGCTGTTAACAAATGTTAACTACAACTCTAGGGAACTGTTCATCATTTTTATTTTTCTAATAAGTTATGCCATCTCAAAAATGGCACCATTCATTTTTCAGACAAAAGAGGTTATAATAATACCTCGTCTTTCTGAAACTCTGCTATCTGGCAACTTCATAAATCTAGACCTGAGGTAAGAATCAGGAAGATCCTGTGTCCTCAGGGGCATCCTCACACTCCTTTAGGTGTTGTTTGGTTCCAGAGAGGATACGAAAAGGGAAGGGGCATCAGGATCATGAAGCCAAGTAGCTGTCTTTCCTGAATGCCTGGTTTCACCTGATGTATTCCTAGAAGTAAAATAAAAAAATATTTCACACACACACACACCTGCACGTGTACTTACACTTATGTATTGCTCTGTAGAAATGTATCAAATTATAGTTCCACCAGCAGTATATGAAGATGTCTGTTTTCTAGGTATTATTGTTTGATTTTTATCATTTTTAACTGAAAAGAGAATTTGATTATTGTTTATCTTTCTTTGCTAACTAGTGAGGTTGAATATTTTTAAAATGTTAATTGGCCACTTGTATTTGTTTTCTAGTGATTTACATATGTAAGTTTTCTGTTCAATAGTGTATCAGGTAGTTCAGCTTTTTCCATGTTATTTTGTGTATATTAGAAGTGGCAATCTTTTATCATACTTTTGTCATGCATAAAAAATACATGTATATGGGTTGTAATCTCTCTTCACATATAAAAAAAGTTTTACCAATTTGTCATTTGTCTTTTATTTTCATTTATAATGTTTTTTTGACATATAAAATTTAAGAAGTATTTACACAGTAAAATTTATTCATCTTTTTCCTTTAGGTTTCTATGCCTAGGAAAGCCTTTCCCATGCCAAGACTGTATGAATATCAACATATAATTTATTGTAGCATTTTTATGCTATCAATCTTTACATATACTTGTAAAATCCATCTGGAATTTATTATACAATTTAGTGGGAATCTAATCTCCCTGCCAAAAATGGTGAGCGAGTTGTCTCAGCCCGTTTATTACATAATCCATTCTTCCCCTGCTGAGCTAAAGTACTACCTGTATCATTTATTGATTTTGCTGTGTAGCAAACCACCCTAAACCTTAGTGACTTAAAACAACAGTAATTCATTGTTGTTCATTTGGGCAGTTCTGTTGATCTGCCCTATGCTTGATTGTTCTTGACTGGGCTCAGTCATGTGTCCATCAGATGGTGGCTCAGCTGGAGACTGGATGGTCCGGGATGTACTTACTCACATATTTGGCAGTTCGCTCACAGTTCTATGGGATCACTGTGCCACATGTCTCTTCTGGCCTAGCAGGCTGTCCTGGGTTTATTCACATTGTGGCTACAGGTCCCAGTGTACAAGCCCTCTTCAAGTCTGTGCCTGTGCCATGCCTCTAATTCCCTATAGGTTTTGTCCAACCCAGATCAAAGAGGTAAGGAAGTAGACTCTCCCTCCTTACTGGATGAGTAGAGAATTGTGGGAATTTTTATAATCTATCCTACTTTTTGTCTTTCTAACATATACTAAATTAGCAAAATGTTTTTGAAGACAGTTATTTTTCTTTCCATAACCCTTGGACTTAGGTTTTCTATACTTTTGACTTTCAAATCTGAATTTTTATTATCATTATGGTATTATTTATTCATAATCAATTTTGGTCTATGAACTCTAAAGAGAATGTATAATTAATTAGGTTGTCAAGAGTTGTTAAAAGCAAACAGATCATCTGTGCTGTTTATAGGTTTGGGAGACTGCCTGAATACTTGCCTGTATGCTTAGTTATGGTCCATTGTTTGGGGGTGGAATCCACCTGTCCAGGGTGGGTTTTTTTGTGGGCATGCAGCCTGCAAAGTCACACACGACCCTTGTTTGGTTTAAAGCTCTGTGGTCACCATCTTGAAATTAATTATTAATGCTGTTTGGAAAAGGAGACCCTCTATTTTCCTTTTGCTTTGGGCCCCTCAAGTAATGTATATGGTCCTGGCCCTATTAGAATACTAATTTCTGATGAATAGAGTAAGACAACTGGGAGTTCAAATATAGAACAGAGTTCAAAGAGAAAACAGCTTTATGACCACTACTCCAAAGCCAACTGTAAGTTTCCCTGAAGTTGAAGAAAAAGGAATACAGCTCAAGGGTTTCTTTCTGGGAAAGGCATCTTGGTTAACTGATGATGAATGATAAGGCTTTTCCGAGTATCATTTGACAATTAGTTGTCTCTGGGCGTGTTGTGAGTACCAGCCTCTTTTTAGACTTCCAGCAGTTACTGGCTCCAAGATGTGCCATCAATGAGTTTTGGTGCACAAAGGGGTCAGCCAAACCCCTTTTCTCCTCTTTTCAACTGGAAGTCGTTTCCTTATCCTGTATTTTTGATTGGATAGGAACCCCACAACCTACATCTCCACATTAACATTTTACTCTTACCTTTTCTACATAGTATCTACCTTCCATCATATCACACTCCATTGAGGGCATCTACCCGGCACTCTTTCCTGAGGTCAGCCTATGGCTGAAGCAAGGAGAGGAGATTGGGGCTGTCACTCTGAGAAAAGCATCTTGTGATCCTTACATCCTCCAGTGAGTGAGGACTTTCCAGTTGCCCACTACAATTTCAATAATTTATTCTAGAATTTGGAAAAAAAAGTCTTGCTTTTTGAAAAAGATTTCTCTTTTTCTTCTGGCTCTAAAGGTACAATGTTGAAAGAAAGTAACCATGTCAAGAATTTCTTTTTGTGAGCTGTTAGAAATCTAGATTTCCTTGTTTGTACAATCAGAATACTGCTGGTCAATCTGAATATATTTTTGGAGGACCTAAGAAAAGAAGTAAGGGAAGGAAGGGGAATTCATGTTTACTGAGCATCTGTTGAGACTGAGGTAAATTTCATTTATTACTTCATTTAATAATCACAGTCATATTGTGAAGGTGGCATTATTGTTTCCAAGAAGGGATCCCAAATTATGGATAAAGAGCTTGAGACTCCAAGCAGGATTAAGCAACTTGCTCAGTGTTACACAGATATTAAGCCATCTATTCCAAAGTCCATGCTCTAGTATGTCATGTGACATGTTTAATCATTTTCATGTGGGACGTAGACATCCTAGATTTTTTTTGCAAAACCACAGTGAGATCGAAGAAAAAGATTCATGCAAATTATTTGCACATATTCATATTATATATCAGTGTATATTCACGATCATCCAATATCCATTGGGTATATACCTATCAGAAAGGGAGCAAAGTCTTCTGGAGAGTTCCCCAAAGTATGTATTGCATCTGAAACTTCAGTATCAGAGGAAGAGGTAGCTTTGTTAATTTATTAACTTATACTGAAATTAGATTTCTTTGCTATCAAATTCTAATGATTATTGCCTTTTGCAGAAAACCTTTGGAAAATAAGTTCTCTTTCATGTTATAAAAATTTCATGTACATTTGTTAGTCAAAGCAGGACTGATTGGTTGAATTGAAATCGAGGAGATTTGGACTTGCCCTACAGTTTGGCTTGTGTTTTGTTGCTTTTATGTGTACTGGTTTTCTCCCCCTCCCACTTGAACACTAACCCTCTGTTGTAGCAGAGGAAAAATGTTTACTAATCTAAAAGTTTGTGTCAGATGACATATGTGTGATGTAATGACTGATAGTCATTAGTGTTCTAGAAAGGCACTTGGCTGATTTTTCTCTTCTGCAAAACAGAGGTTGTATTAGGCATAATTTTAAACAGAGAGCCTGTGGTTTGGAGTTTGCTATTTGTTACTTTTTCTGTACTTAAAACTTCCTTCCACTTTGTTTATTTGTATGGTATTGATGTTAAAAATCATTTTAAGTCACGCAGAAGTCTAAGAGTTTTTTGGTCCATGACTTTTTAAACGAGTGTGATTTTGGCTGATAACACAAAGGAGTATGTGATGAAACGTTCAGGCTTAGTTTCCTCCTTGCCACTGGCAAGTAAAAACAATACACTGATAGATTGAGAAGGAAGTATCAGGGATATGGTGATGTTGCTGCATTTGTTTTTTTTTTCTAACTACTTAAGAGCTAAGAAGAAGTTCTTTCTCTTATGAAGGAGATAGAGTAAACAAGTGAGAAAGGGACACAGAAATTTATAGCCATATGTTTAGGGGTAAATGGAAGTGGTAAGTTAAAAAATGGACTTTGTATGTTTTTACCCCATAATGCTACTGTTGGCTATTTACCTAAGAAAATAGTTCACGAAGGAAAAAAATATATCCTACACATTGGTCATTTTTAACATTAATCACTATAAACCAGCTTTTCATGGCTAGAAAATTACTGGGTTTATTTTAGTGCTACCATTTGATATGATCTCATTTCATATCATTATTTCATTTCATTATTTAAAAAACTAGAATAATAGAAACATTTCAAATAATTGAAAAAAGCAGATTAGTATGTAGTAACCTTCAAATAATGAAATAGATGTATCTATAGTAGGTGAGTGTGCAGAGATTTAGAAGGGATGTAAAATATTGAAAATGATGTGCATTTGTTTTAGATGATTTTAAATTCTTAAGCAATTTTCCTTAATATGATGACAATTTGATAAGCATGAAAATAATTTTTCACAATATATGAATGTTCTTAATACTGTTGAACTATATACCTAAAAAAGGATGATACATTTTATGTACATTCCTTGTATTTTACCACAATTTTTAAAAATAATAGCTTTTTAAAAAATGAGATGTGATCACAAGCTCCTGGTCTTCATTGGTATTTTTCTGAAGGAAATATTTTCTCTCTCCCCTATATACCCTATACACTTATTTCCCTATTCTCTGAATGCTTAGAACTTCGGATTATTGTTCCATACATGAGTTAGTTTATTTCTATTCAGTCAAAAGGGAGCAATTAGATAACTGAATGGTATGCTTGAATGAATATATGAATAAGGATGAGGAATGTCTTATTCTGACTGTGCCCTCACTAGCCCCTCAGTGAAAGTAGCGAAGTGTACAAAGCTCTTCTAAAACTATGTAAATTTTTCTTAATCTAGGTCAGAGTGCAATCTAGAATGTAATCTCCGAAGTGTGTTTGTTATAAGTTTATCACTGATGTATTCAGTATATGTGTGTGGCTATAAGATCTACTCGGACAAAAATGTAATTCAAGTCACCAATACAAGCCATGTATGTAATTTTAAGTTTTCTTGTAGCCACATTTAAAAAAGTCAGATGAAACAAGTGAAATTAATCTTTTTAAAAAAATTAAAAAAAAGTGTTTATTTATTTTTGAGAGAGAGAGAGAGAGAGAGAGAGAAAATGGGGGAAGATCAGAGAGAAGGGGAGACACAGAATCCAAAGCAGGCACCAATCTCTGAGCTGTCAGCACAGAGCCCGAAGCGGGGCTCAAACTCACGAACTCATGACCCGAGCTAAAATCGACGCTTAACCGACTGAGCCCCCCAGGTGCCCCTACAAGTGAAATTAATCTTGATAATGTGTTTTATTTAACCCTATATATCTAAAATATTATTTCAACATGTAGTCAAACCAAATTATTGAGATATTTTGTATTTTTTTCATAGTAAATCTTCAGTGCACGATTTATTTGGAGCACATTTCAAGCTCTGAATAGCTATATGTGGTCAGTGGCTACCTTAGGAGACGTTACAATTCTAGCTAGATAATTGTCAACTCATTATTTTATGTTGTTTCTTATAATGTCTCTTTTGTTATGTTTTCTCTTTCCTTTAATCCTTTTAAATTCTAGTTCATGATAAGACTATTATTAATGCAATTGTTTTCACTCACTAGATGTGAATATCAGTAGTGGGAAGTACTCTTAGATGGTTAGGGGACTATCAGGAACATTTGTTCACATAAACCATGCCTTCAGGCATTGTTGAAAAAAAAAGCATCAAATTTTGTGTGCAGAGACTTGGGTCCTAGTTTCAGCTCTTTCTGGTTCTTTGATTTGGGGCCGGCCACTTGGCTCCTCCCCTTTCATCTTTCGATCCCCGAGAACCTGTCTGAGCAGCATCCAGCATGGTGCTTATCTTCTAGTAAAATTTTTAATAAATATTGTATTTGCATAATGGTTAGGGCATCAGTTCAGAATTTTGGAAACAAATGGGCCTTCACAGTCATTTAGTGCCAGCCTAGGGTGTGTTTTGGCCAGTCAGCATTTGTTTGGTGGACGCTAATGATAGTGATCTAAGTAACACAACTTTTTGAAACTGAATTAGTTTTCAAACAAGATATATAGGTGCAGAGTAGTATTATGACATTGGATTTATGCTTCCCTGGATTTACGTATATAACACTAATTGACATTAATGGGGGTTGTACATAAATCAAGGGGAAAACAGACCTATTAGTATATGAAAACATTCTACTTTTAATATCCATCTGGTATGCTTTACTTCCCTGGGGGATATGTGTTTTTTATAAACCGAGTGCATACTTCTTTATCTGCGTGTTCTTTAATCAGCATTTGCGCTTTCTGCTTGCTAGTGTTAGTTTGAATACCTACTTAGACTGCAAATTCAATATTAATATTTTATTTTGGCAAATTTTTCAGATTCAGAAATTTGATCACCTGTGTGATATATAATAGTCTGAACCAACAGTCATCAGGGGTACTTTTGCTAAAATTTCTATTTGTTGTTTGATCTTAAAAAAAAATTAGTCCTTTGAGATACACTCAGAAACAAGATATTTCTAATATTACAATAAAACTATTAATGAACCCACTACAAGGAAATGAAATCTTATCTTTTTGTGTCAGTGATGAGAGAGGAATATATAACTGGCCTCTAATTATCTGTAATTTTATGAGTTTTCTTTCATTTATGTTATCTGTCTTCCTGTTGCATCCCATCTAGCACAATTATTCCTTTTGTATTAGTTTTCTGTAAATGGAGTTCTGAATGGTTTGAATTGTGAATTAACAATAATCACCATCCTCACATCCCTCCTCTTTACTTTCCTTCTCTTGCCCCACTTTCTCTCTTTTTTTCAGTAAAGGAAAAAAGCCAGAGAGATTATTTTTTATTACTTAACAAAAGGAAAAGATACATGGTCTTTATAGGATTATCTATGAACAGTTAAGTAGTTATATCAGTACTGATATGTCTTTCCCTGTATATTAATATACAGAAGGCTAATAGTGCCCTCAAGGTTGTTTGAAAGTACCAAAAGTAACCAAAGATAAATTGAGATGATATATAATTAAAAAGATATTTAAAAATTTTTTAAGTTTATTTACTTATTTTGAGAGAGAGAGAGAAAGAGAGAGGGAACAAGAGTGGGAGGGGCAGAGAGAAGGAAGGAGAGATAGAATCCCAAGCAGGCTATGCACCATCAGCGCAGAGCCCGATGTAGGGCTTGGATTCACGAACCTTGAGATCATGACCTGAGCCCAGATCGAATCAGAGGCTTAACCGACTGTGCCATCCAGGTGCCCCTAAAAAGATACTTTTGTGAGACTTAGCTGTATATTCAGGAACAAGGCAGTATTAGGTAAAAGTGATTTAATTTAAAGAAATGAATTTTCAACATTGGACTTTGTTTTCAAGTTCCAAAAAGGCCTTTAAATACAGAGTGGAGGGGTTCAGTCCTTCTTGGCTGCTGCTTTTTTCATGGCTGCCAGGATGTTGCTCAGCTCCTCTCCCTTCCTCTGGGTACTGTTGTGTGTCCTTGCCCTTTTCTTGAGGAACTTGAGGGTGAGCTTGACCTTAGAGACCTTGAGCAGCTCTGTGGCTCGGACGCTAAGTCCTATGGGGCAAAGCTGCACACCTCTCGGATCATGTCCTGCATGTACTTGATGTGCTTGGTGAGGTGACCACGGTGGTGGCTGTGCCTCAGCTTGTTCTTGTTCTTGGTCATCTTGTGGCCCTTTTTGAGGCCCATGGTGTTAGGGTAGCACAGAGCAATGGCTGCTGCTCCTCTGTGGCTTCCTTGGCAGAAGGAACATTAGACTTTAAATTGATTCAAATATATTGTCACTGTACCTGGGAATCATTAGTAGAATGTTGTACAGTAAAATCAGCAGATATTTATCTTCACTATTTTCCCTGATGGACCACCCTATATTATTATTTTTTTTAAGTTTCGTTTTATATAATATCTAAATCTCTTATAGCAAGATATTAGATTCAGGGAAATCCAACCACCCCTCCCATCCAAATACTGATTCTCTTCCTCCTTCTGCCCCTATGTATTATTGGCTTCTATCCAGCACTTAATATGCTTGGTCAGTTGATTCCCCAGTTGGAATGATGGCCTCAGAGGCCATTCTTAGAGATGTTTTTTTTCCCCATGAAAGTGATAACTTTTCATGGGCCATCTCCCTCTGTCTTTTATCCCACCTTTGTGATTCAAAGTAAAGGTATGTAAGAGAATCAGCTCTTGCTAGTGAGGCCATGGACTCAAGAAAGCTATAGGTCCTGTTCTTTATGATCGAATGTATCAACTTCTTATCTGACACATTACATAAAATGAATCTTCCAAATGTAATTATCTGTATTTTTTATTTTGTTTTTGTCCTATCCCATTCTGAGACCTTCAGAGTATCTCCTTTGTCTGTCTGGTTGAGACTTCTCACTCTGGCATTCAAAGATCTCTGAAGAGTTGAAACCAGGTCCTTCTAATCTTAACTTCCACTTCTGAAAAAATATTCATGCCAGTCAAGTTAACCTATTCTCTTAACAAAAACACAACACTTTGTTGGTGTATAATTTGCATACTGCAGAATTCACCCATTGGAAATGTACCATATAATGAATTTTAATGTGTTTATAGAGTTGTGCAAACATTGCTCCATTCTAGTTTTAGAACATTACCATTATCCCCCAAAGCTCCCCTGTTCCCACTTACACTTAATCCCCTCAACTACCCCTAACACCAAGAAACTACTAATCTAATTTTTGTCTTTTTACATTGGCCTTTTCTGGATATTTAATATAATTAGAATCATACAATAAGTAGTCTTTTGGATCTGAGTTCTTTTACCTAACATTAAATACTGTTGAGTTTCATCCATGTTGTAGAACATGTCAGGAGTTTGTTCCTTTTTATTGCTGAATAGTATTTCATTGTGTGGATACACCACATTTGTTTTTATCAGTTAGTAGATATGTGGATTGTTTTCAGTTTTGACCAATAAATGAATAATGCTGCTACGAACATTTATTGCACATCTTTATGCGGACATATGTTTTATTTTCTCTTGGTAGCTTACTGGGAGTAGAACTGCAGGGTCATATGGTAAATTTATGCTTAACTTCTTATGACATACTTTTTCCTCAGTGTTGTATCATTTTATATTCCCATCAGCAGTGTATGAGGGTTCTTTCCTCTTCTTTGAGATTGGTCCTTCACTTGATCCTTTTGAACTTCCACTAGTTTCTGGAAAAATAACTTATTTGTCATTTATCCTGGGAGTTACATGTTTGATCTCTCCCTCTCTGTGTTCCTTTCCTATAGCCTATAAACACGCTGAAGTTTATCCTGATACAGACCTGCTTCCTGCAACTTTTCTTTGTGTTTCTCTTCTAGATGTAACCCATTTTTTCTTTTCTCCCTTTGCACACTTGTCTCATCAGAACCTGTCTACTTTTTGTTTTCTCTATTCTCTCATCTTCCACTTTATTTATCTGTCTACTTTTTTTTATTTTGTTGAAAAACCCATGTAATAACTCTATTAACAAATTTTTAAGCATACAGTTTAGTTTTGTTGACAGTATGCACCTTGTTATATGGCATATCTATAGAATTTTTTTCATTTTGCGTGACTGAAACTCTTTACACACTACACAGGACCTTCCCATTCTACCCTATCCTGCTTCTACCCTTGGCAACCACCATTCTACTTTCTGCTTCTATGAGTTTGATTACTTTAGATATCTCATATAAGTGGAATCATGTAGTACTTGTCCTTCTGTGATTAGCTTACTTAGCATAATTTCCTCAAAGTTCATCCATGTTGTTGCAAATGGCAGAATTTCCTTCTTTTTTTATGGCTGAATAATATTGCATTGTATATACATATACCACATTTTCTTTATCCATTCTTCTGTTCACAGACATTTAGATTATTTCCACATCTTGGCTATTGTGAATAATGCTGCAATGAATATAGGAGTGCAGGTATCTCTTTGAAATCATGATTTAAATTCTTTTGGGTACTTAAAAGTAGGATTACTGGATCATATTGGAGTTTTATTTTAAGTCTTTTGAGGAACTTCCATGCTGTTTTCCATAATGACTGTACCATTTACATCTGACCAAAGTGTACAAGTGTTTCGATTTCTCTACACCTTTTGGTCCTACTTTTAAGTATCCAAAAGAATTTAAACCATGATTTCAAAGAGATACCTGCACCCTTTCTGTTTTGGTAATGGCACTCCTAATAGGTATTATTATCAGATTGTAGGAATTCCTTATATATTTTGGATATTAACCCCTTACTTATATATATATATATATATATATATATATATATATATATATTTATATATATATATTTTCTTCCATTCTGTAGGTTGCCTTTTCACTCTGTTGATTATTTCCTTTGCTGTGAAGAAGCTTTTTCATTTGATGTAGTCCCACTTGTCTATTTTTGCTTTTGTTATCTGTGCTATTGGTGTTATATCCAGGAAATCATTGCCAAGGTCAATATTACGATAGGGAATACATTGACTCTGTAGATTACTTTGGGTAGTATGGACATTTTAAAAATATTAAGCCTTCTAATCCATGAACATGGGATGTCTTTCCAATTTTTTGTCTTTATCCATCTACTTTTAATGTGGTTTTTGCCTCTACTACTGTCATCTCTGACCTGCTGATTTGTTAAATGTTTTTTTTGGTTATAATATCACATGGTCTTTCTACCATGTTTAGCTTTGTTGTCCAATCTTACTTTTTTGAAAACATTCCTGGCTGCCTTAAATGTATAGCCATTCATATAACTCTTTCTTCTTTGCCCTTCTCATTGGCTACCCTTCCTTTTCCTACCTTTAAATGTTGATGTGCCATGTGACCTGCTGCTCTTCTCTCTTCACATGCTCTGTCCAGATGATTTCCATATGATTCATATGTTCCCTTATGGGACATGTTAGTGTTTACTCATGTTTAAAGTCCTATGTTAGACATTGTGAGGGGAGAGGTGATAAAAATTAACCAAGATAGTCTCTACCTATTCTCATAATCAATTAGTATATATTTCAACTAGATCATCCCATCTCATCATATAAAAAATGCTCATGGGGCGCCTGGGTGGCGCAGTAGGTTAAGCGTCCGACTTCAGCCAGGTCACGATCTCACGGTCCGTGAGTTCGAGCCCCGCGTCAGGCTCTGGGCTGATGGCTCAGAGCCTGGAGCCTGTTTCCAATTCTGTGTCTCCCTCTCTCTCTGCCCCTCCCCCGTTCATGCTCTGTCTCTCTCTGTCCCAAAAATAAATAAAAATTAAAAAAAAATGCTCATAACTCATTTAATTGATTGCACATACCATTGATGGGTCATGAGTCATTGTTTGGGAAGCCTTGAGGATAGAGTAGAAAACAGGTCTGAGGACTGAGCCTGGTGGTCTTCCAACATTTAAAGCCCATTAAGTATTGCTCATCCCTCCAGTGAATGGTCTAGACAAAATACTATTTAAAATTCTTTTGTTGGGGCACCTGGGTGGCTCAGTTGGTTGGGCGTCCAACTTCAGCTCAGGTCATGATCACACGGCTTGTGAGTTCGAGCCCCACATTGGGCTCTGTGCTGACAGGTCAGAGCCTGGAGCCTGCTTCAGATTCTGGTTTCTGTGTCTCCCTCTTTCCGCCCCTCCCCTGCTCACACTCTGTCTCTCAAAAATGAATGAACATTAAAAAAAAATTTAAATTCTTTTGTCTACCTTAAAAAATACATATAATCTGACTTCTTTCTTTCTGTTTGATTTTGGGATGCTATTTTCTGCTTTTTTCTTTTCCTGATTTGTAATATCTACACTCATTCCTAATTTGCTGGTTCTAGAGGTTTAGCAAACAGGTTACCAAAGTTTTTTTGGTATATATATTAATAAAAGTGAGTGCTAAGCAGAGGCCTAAACTTTTTGTTAGTGCTTTATGTGAATTTGTTTTAGGACATGGGCTTTTAGACATGGACTCTATTTTGGGAGGTCAGGCATATTTTTCTCTTACTCTGTCTACTATCCCCTCATACTTTTTTAAAAAATATTTTATTTGTTTTAAGTTATCTCTACACCCAACGTGAGTCTCAAACTTACAACGTTGAGATCAAGTCACACGCTGTACTGACTGAGCCAGCCAGGTGCCCCCTCCCTCCATAATTCTTATTATTGTTTTCGATGGATGACATTACTAGAGAATTGAGATCTAGATAGCTAACATTTTACTGAATGTACACACCTTCACACACGTCTGTATACATACACACATTCTTTTAGCTTGTTGCAAAGTTTTCACACAGAAAATAAACTGAAAGCAATTTCAGTGATACTTCGCTACTATCATAATGACATTTTTTGCTGGTTCTGAATAAATAAATATCGCTTGCTCTAAAATTCTAGTCAGAAAAAATTGTATGCTGTGTTTAATAACATAGCATTAATATAAAATTTGATACTTGATTTAGTTGACATGGGATGAAATAAGTTATAACAACCTAGAGCCACATGTATATATTCTGTACTAACCAAGTTGCCCACTCTTGAGAATTTCTTCTTCCATTTATGAATAATTCCTACTGATTGACAATGAATTGAATCTTTTCTCCTTCAAACCACTATTATTTTGGAAATTTTCTTTGAAATAGAGAGCCGGGTACATAAATAATCTGGCTCAGAATATCCGAATTGCTTTTAAGCTTCAGGCAAGCTAAAGGCAATATTTGATGATGAAGCTGTTTTTATTTGTAATTTTTGAGTAGAGTGAAGGCATATAGAGAGTGCCTTTGACATTTATACCATTTAGGTAGTTCAAAACATCACATATTTAAAAGAGGACTTGTGTTGGCACATTTTTAATTTAGAAAAGAAGATAAAATTATATAGGAGGTTAAATTTGGGTTGTGCACATGTGGAAGTGAACCACAGAAGAATTAAAAAAAATTTTTTTTTGCCATATATACCTCTGGTATAATGCAGGCCCTATGTATACATAAGGGAATAATTAAATACAGAAATGGAACCTACTTGTTAGCCAGAAAGTATGCCTGGAACATGTGGATAAGCTTGGATATTTGTCTAATGTTAATTGGAATATTGGTTTTCGGTTGAAGATGCCAAATCTTCAGAAAAGTAATTGGATTTAGCTTCCTATTTAGCAAACTACTTCAAATCCCTGACGTATCCCACATCCGAAACTAATTTTTCTTGATTGTATCAAGCTTAGTCATGAACAGAACAAGGGTTGACATAGTTTTTTAATATTTAAAATATTTCTTGACAAGGTTTCAACACTGTTGCTTGTCCACAAACCTTGTTAGGTTCGCTAACAACAGATGAAATCTTAGATTGTATGGAATCAGTTTTACAACTTTGCAAAACGGTATTCTTGAAATAGTCCATTATATTCTTTTTTTCCTATACATTTAAATTTAAACTCAGATTTTGATCAGATTTCAGGAAACAACACAAAATGGTATCTTTCTTATTACTTTTCATATAAACTTATATGTGTGCTTAATATAACTGCATTAGATTCAGCCTAGGAAATCTATTTTGTGGTGATTCTTAAGTCTTGAAAGTGTTATTCAGACTACAAGTGTTTAATGTGGTGTGTCAGAATATTTGAAAATAGTTAAAAAACTTCAGATAGAATAGGATATTTGATCATTGAAATTCAGGAATTAAAAGATTCAATTTAGGAGGTTACTCTATAAAATTTTTATTGAGCAACTAGTATGTATGGGTTTCTTTGTGATTGGAAGATGTATGTAAAGATGTTTATGATAATGGCTGATAACCTCAAGGAACACGACTCTTTTATAGCAATGATAATTATAAAGATAGATACTATCTTTTAGTCTAGTCTTTGCATTGAGGATGATGAATATTTGAAAAGATACAATGGTGCTTAAGTGAAATATGGGCAGATATACAATGTATATTATATATATAATATATATGAAGCATATAATTTTTAATTAAAATGTATTATCATTGAAAATCACTTTAATTGATATTAAAAATACTGAATAAGAGCTATAATAATTCAACAATAGATTATTTTAATGAATTTTTGTACTAGGACCCATCTTGTTAGAAAAAATTTATAGCCATGCTTCATTTGTCTTCCAGGACCTCAAACTTATTTAGCAGATAAGTGCTATACATGTCAGTTGAAGTGGATTTTCCATCTGTTTTTTAGTCTGTTTCCAGGATAAAAGTAACTACCAGACCTAATGTTGTTCACTTGTGCCCCATTGCCTAGCACAGAGCCTGGTGTGGTGCATAGTAGGTGCTCAATATATTATTTCTTGAACTCAAGGGTCCTGCCCCAGGGTTAGCTGGCATTTCTTCTGGGAGCTTCTGAAGCATGCATTATGTCTCTGGCAAAAACTTTTTCTGGGAACAGGATATTACTTGCTAATGAGATACGCACTTTACAACTTGTCTATTTAGACCTGTGTTTATCATTCCCACTCCTGGAGTTGAGTGGTCATTGCAGGTACTGTGGGCAATGCTCCTAATCCTCCTTTGCTATGATTGTGTTTTAACTATTGAGTTGTTTCAGGACTCTGTGTTGTCACTGTGGAATTTTTATGATCTCTTTGTACTTAAAAAGCAATTATCATCTTGGAACAAAAATGGGCTGTATCATCATTTCTGGTGTTAAGTTACAAGTGTTTGAAAGGTTTATGGTGTATATCATTTGAGGTAAATTATTTTTTATATTCTAGTTTGGTTTACAGTTCTTTTTTAAAAGTGTTTTTCATGAACCTGGATCATTGGTTCCGATGAAGTACTTCATCTTTTCAAATTTTCATTTCTAGTTTGATAGCATTCTCAATTTTGGCTCTTATTCTTAAAAATTATTTGCCATAAAGTTTTGACAGCTGATAACTATAGTGTTTGACATAGTTTAATAGGGGGTATTAGGAAGTAATTGGATACCTAATATCTAGAAAAAGCTCATTTATTTTTTACTTTGAATTAGTTCTTCTGGAATCCTCATAGTCAACACTAGGTTATGAGCTAAATGACAGTTCCTTTAGCCTCCATGCAAGTACACATCCAGATACAATATGTCTCTAGTAAATGCATGGAGAATCAGGTGTTCATCCCTACAACTCTTGGTGCCTGAGAAAACTTACAGGGTCACTTCTACTCTCAGCCATTATAAATTTCAGCTTTGTCAAGATGGAGAGTCCGCTGGGACCATGAATGATGACTGAGTTAATCATTTCCCTTGTTAAGACTTAGGTTGAGTTTAATTTTTTGTTTGAACTTTTTTCTCCCTAAATTAAAATTTTTTTTCTTAAGAGAGACTTCCATAATAGTAATTACCAGCTCAAATAATAGGAACTTTTTTTTTTAAGTTTACTTATTTATTTTGAGAGAGAGAAAGAGAGAGTGTGTGTATGCCTGTACACGCAGGGTGGAGGAACAGAGAGAGATGAAGAGAGAATCCCAAGAAGGCTCTGCACTGTCAGCCTGGAGCCGGACTTGAGGCTTGATCTCAGGACCATGAAATCATTACCTGAGCCAGAAATTAGTCAGACACTTAAGTGACTGAGCCACACAGGTGCCCCAGGAATAGGAACATTTTTAAGGCTTTAATCTAAATGACCAAACCACAAATTGCTAATTTTGTGAATGAATAGTGCCACCAGCAGCATAGAATGTACAAAGGTGATTCTTTAATTTTTTCCTGACAATATCTTCCCTAGTAAGTATGTCAGGATCACTGTTTGCAGGGCACTTTACAGAGGGTCTGCAAAAGAATGTGTCTACATAGTCCTGTCTTAGAAGACCTCCCAGTCCAATTAGAGAGAGCAAAGAATTGCATATGAAAACAAATATGGAATACTGTCATGAATCCCTAAAGACAGGGGCTGGCCATTGGCCCCTTGCTTACAGCGAATTAGAAAACAAACCCAACAAAACCCAGCTTCTCCGAGTGGACTGAGAAGGAGGCAGCACGTGAGTACCCCTGCAATCATACCTCATTTTGGGACTTAGATCAATTAGTAGGAATTTTTCTGACTGCTTCAGGCTTACAAATCTCTCCGTTTGCTAGGAAAGACAAAAGAGAGAAAGGAGAAAATGACTGAAAAGGGGTAAGCAAAGACTGGCTTTTAATTGGATTATATAGTGAAGTGAGTTTAAATTATACACATAAAGAAAATTTTTGCGAAAGTCTGTTTTAAAACAATCGTAAATAATTTCATTTTATGTACCTTTATAAAAAAAAGGTAATGGGGCACCTGGGTGGCTCAGTTGGTTAAGCGACCAGCTTCGGCTCAGGTCATGATCTCGCGGTCCGTGAGTTCGAGCCCCGTGTCAGGCTCAGTGCTGACAGCTCAGAGCCTGGAGCCTGTTTCAGATTCTGTGTCTCCCTCTCTCTGACCCTCCCCCGTTTATGCTCTGTCTCTGTCTCAAAAATAAATAAACGTTAAAAAAAATAAAAAAAAAAGAAAAAAGGTAAGAATTGCATTAAATAATTTACTATCATGGTGGAAAATTTGCAAAATTCAAGCAAATGCAAAACACAAAAATTAAAATGAAAAACACCCATAATTCCTTGTGAACATTCATTCTTCTTTCTCTTTTTCTGTGGGTATACATGCATTATTTTAAAAATTGATATCATCATATAAAAGATGCACCTGTAGTTTTTTTTTTTTTTTCTCTTCATTTCATTTTAGGAATACTTTTCATGTTATTATAAATATCATTATAACATCTTATTTAATGTTACAGAATGGCTATGTCAAAATCAGTTTAACAAACTTTTTAGTGTTAGATAATTTGGTTGCTTTGAAGATCTTATTTCTACAAATAATGCTGCAGTAAATATATTTGGAGGTAAAAATTGGTCCATCCATGACCATTTCCTCAGCATAGATTTCCACATATGGAATTGCTGGGCCAAGGTCCATATGTATTTGTAAAGACTTCTAAGACATGCTTCCCCTCAGGAAGGTTGTATCTGTTTACTATCTCCCAAGCAGCACATGAGGAAGTCCATGGACACTGGGAATTGTCATTAAAAAAACAAAAACTGTTTTCCAGTTTTATAGATAAAAATAGTGTCCTATATATATTTTGGTGTGAATCTGTAGTGTGGTTAGACCTTGGTCCTAATCTTTGTCAACATTTTGGATGAACTAATTCTTCTTTTGTGTCTAATGTTGGATGTGGTGATTAAAGCACAAGACCCCCATTCAAATTCCCAGTTTCTCACTTATTTTATGTATTTTATTGTTTTTTATTTATTTTTTAAAGTTTTATTGATTTGAGAGAGAGCCCATGCTTATATATGTGAGAGAGAGAGAGAGAGAGAGAGAGAGAGAGAGAGAGAGAGAGAGAGAGGAAGAGAGAGAGAGGAAGAGAGAGAATCCCAAGCAGGCCATATGCTATTAGCGTGGAGCCCAACATGGGGCTTGAATCCATGAACTGTGAGATCATCACCTGAGCTGAAATCATTAACTGACTGAGCCACTCAGGCACCCCCTTAGTGATTTTGTATAGTTTGTTTCTGGGCTTTGTTGTGGCCTCTTCTTTTATACATGCTTTCTGAACTTAAGGAATATGGGGAAAACTGCGGTTCTCGGCTTGCTAGATTTCTTCTTCCCTTTGGCTCTTAACCACAGCACTTTATAATGGAACATTTAAAAAAAACTTATTTTTACTTCAGATTGTGACTTTTAAGTCCATCTGCTTCATGGATTTGCCTTAGACTTTGTCTCTTTTCCTCTCATTCTTCGAAGCCCACTATCACAGCCATTGGTTTTCCAGAATGGCTTCAGTGGAACCCCAGGGCTTCAGTGGAGTTCCTTGGGCCATCAGATAAAGGGTGGAAGGTCCGCTGGAATACCTCAGTTTACTTTTTGTAGGTATTGGGCTTCACTTAGGATTTCAGTTCTTTAAAAGTTTGAAAACTGTTGCCCCAGTTATTATAGTTTTTCCAACCTAGAAGTGTTCTTTGAGACCCTTTGTAGTTTTGCTTAAATACTCACAGGGAAGTGGAGTGCTCTCTTCCATTTTTTCTCTTTTGCCTTTAGTTACAGCAAAGGAATAAATCATTTTCATCTTCTTGATTAGGCAGTAGCCATGGCTATTTTTTATTAAAATGTTTATTGCCAAAATTAAAAACTAAGAGATTTTACATTTAAACACTTGACTTTGGTTCCTCTTGAAAGGAAGTCCTAGCCACACTGGGCCTGCGTTTCCTCCTTGGTGTCTATCTGGCTGACCTCTCAATGGGAGTCCTTGCCTTTTGCCTGGTAGCCTCCCTCTCTGGCATTGTGTCCTGACACTAAGCCCATAGGTCAGTTACTTTTCATCACATTTCTGCTGCTTTCTTTTTTTTCTTCATGTTTATAAAGTTAAAAGGAAATAGAAATTGTTATTTTACCCACATTTATAAAAATCAGAAGAATAAATGAGAGGCTGAGAAGTTATATACATTTTAGAGTTCAAAACACCATATAGTAACAATTCCAGGGGCTTGCTAAAAACTGTTGCCTGAACACTATAGTCATTTATTCATTCAACAAATATTATTTGACTACCTGCTATGTGCCAAGTCACTGAGGTAGTTATCAAGTCTTTAGCAGTTCACAAGACAGTCATGGCCCTCCTTACTATGGAGTTTACAGTCTAGTGGACTTTGCAATGTTATTCCAAATCCATAGCTTATAAGCATCAGGCAGGTACAAATGGCCATTCCAAATCACATGAAGGCAGAGGAAAAGGTAGCCAAATGGCTCCTTTTAGTGAGCAAAAAAAATGATGCTGAAGCCCCATTGTTCCTTTTTTCTTTTATGTGCATAGAAAAGAGGAGAGGTGTTTGCCTCCCTGATGCGCCTAGGTTTCCTGCTAGGAAATTCTGTCATTTATTTATACTTGCTTAATATTTATCAGGGACAGTAGGTGGGGGACTTAGGGATGGGTACAAAATGTGTTAGCAATGGTTACTCTCCTCAAGTGGTTTCTAGTCTATGTGGGAGATAAAATATGCACCCTAGCAGCTTCAGTAGACACAGCAGTTTAAGTAGTTGTTAGATCTTGGGTCTAGCCCACAACACTGTCTTAAACTTTTCCTGTGAGTAGTATGCTAACCCCCTGTAAGTCTCTTATTTTCTTGTAGTTTATCATTTCAAATGTACTGGTTCAGTTCCATTCTGGCACATAATGGGCTGTAAGATGTAAGAGTCTTTTGAGGACTGTTTTGTGACATTAACACAATTTATAGTATTGTCTCATTGGGAAAATTCTTTCTATGGGTTTAAATACCCTACTAATAAACATACTTTTGGCATATTGTAATTAATTTAAGTTGGATACTTCCCATTTTTAGAATTTCATTTTCCAGTATTCATAACATTGCAACTGGCCTTAGTCATTTAGTTCAACTGTCTCAATTGGGTATAGCAACACTTTCATTTGCACTAGCAAATAATTTTTATCTCTTATGCCAATTCTGAACAACTGGTGGCTGCTGCCTAAAATGCTAACTGGAGAAGGATTCTGAGGTTCAGGCTCTTATTCAGGCTCTAAGGCAAATGTTTCCATAACTGTTTAACAGGGTCAGTCAAGGGGATGGGAATTAAGAATGTTTTAGTATATGGCTGACTACAAGAAAGGAGATTTTTGGGCCTCTGGGTGGCTCAGTCGGTTGAGTGTCCAACTTCAGTTCAGGTCATGTTCTCATAGCTTGTGGGTTCGAGCCCCTCATCGGGCTCTGTGCTGACAGCTAGAGCCTGGAGCCTGCTTCAGATTCTGTGTTTCCCCTCTCTACCCCTCCCTCATTCATGCTTTGTCTCTCTCTGTCTCTCAAAAATAAATAAATGTTAAAAAATATTATAAACAAAGAAAGGAGATTTTCTGGCTAATTAGAGTGGGTTTTCACTATCAACCTTTAGGAAAAAGTCTTAGTGTTTTGTCTTTCTAATGGCCAGTCTTTCATCTAGCCAAATTCTTAAGGAACTTCACCAAAGAATTAAAGCCCAGAAGAGAGAGCTTATAATGAAGTTAGATGGAAATAGTGTTTCTTCTGACCTGTGTTCACTGCTTGAGCTTGGGCACTTTCCTCTTTACCAATGGTGAAGCTCAAGTTGGTTGAGACTATCTCTGGCATATGCAACTACTAGGTTTTAGTTCCTGTGAAGACAGGAACCTGTGTTTACTCTGTCAAGCATAATGCCTGGCCTAAGGTAGGTAACTCAAAGTTTATAGAGTGAATAAATGAATATAGTACCTGACATCTTTGAAGGAAACTTAAGATTAGCTCTTAGTGCTCTTGAAAGTTACATGGCATTGGTTCCTCTGGTGCTTAAGCATGTTTTTGATTACAAATGTGGTCAGCAGAAGGATGATGGATATTTTTTCACCCCTGATTATAATGAATAAGAACTGACCATGTCACTGACCCTCTCCCTTGAGAGACAGAAAGTGTGGCCAGTGTGGCACAGTGACTTATTGCAATGCAGTTCTGAAGCTTGGGCACGTACTCCATCCATTCCTCTTTTGTCAAGCTTTGGAGCTAGGTCACGGGGACTTTTCCACAGTTGAAACCATTTCGCTCAATTAATTGGATGAAAACAAAGGCTGGCCCCATGCCCTGTAGTTATTGCTTTACAGGCAATAGGCACAGATTGAATTGTGGACTCCCTAGGTCCAGGACGGGAATGCTGTGGTAGCTTTGACCCTGTGGAGAGAGCTGAGTTTAAGAGGATCTTGTAGCCACCTTTCTGGTTGACTTAAGAGGGGAGAAGGTAACCCTGCAGGAGAAGCTTTTCCCAGCATAGGGAAGTATTGAGAAATTCTGGGAACAAGCTAACAAAATTCCTTAAAGGTTTTTGATCTTTTCTTCTCCTTGAAAAAGAAACAACAAACAAAACATGCCAATCAGATGGCAGAATGCAGTCTTTCATGTCACAATGTGTCCATTTACTACAGCAGTTAGTAGGCCAATAATGCCTTTAGCTTGAAGTAGTTAACAAGCATACCTTGCAGTGTTACTTTTATTTTCTGCTCCCTGTAGCACTTAGCAAAATCCCATTATGCAATTGGGTATTATTAAATGTTAAAAAGTTAATTTGTTCTGCATTCCATTAAAATTGCACTTTTTTTTATGCGCATTGGTCCTTACATCTTGTTTAAAACCTATAATTTAAGCTCACACCGTAGTAAAGTCTTAAGTAACCTTTGCCCTTGCTACCTTAATTATTCTTCATCACACACATTATTTCAGGAGGATTGTGGTAATGGGTTAACTTTTTGTTAGTTAATGAAAATATCTGTCATTTAAAAAGCAAAATGTGGCCTTGGAATTCTAATTAAAATTGTACATCAATAATGAAATAAAATGTACCTTTTATTAAGGAAAATGGATTGTAAAAGTGTTGCTTGCTTTCTTTTTGAGATAGCTATGCTTTTATTAAGGCCAAACAATTGGTCAAACAATTGATGGGAATGGGTAACTTATTTCCATTTAAAATAATAAAATATTTGCTTTTTAAATGTAACAGATTTCCTATTAAGTTCATTGTCACCTTATATAAATATGCTTAGTAATTAGGATACAGTGATAAAATGCTGTGAAACTAGATCTTAATGGTGGTGTGACAAAAACTTCATTATTTTATCCTAAATATATTAGATAATTTTGGCGGAGTAGTTGCTTTTGCCAAGTTGTGAATAAATAATTTCAGGGATTGACATTTCTTGAGACCATGCTAAATATTTTTGTAGTACTTGGTGTCTTATTTGGCTCACTTTTATTTTGTAACCAGCACATAACACTAAACATGACCAGGTGTAGAGAGAACATTAGTGACAATTGAAAGCTATACTCAGCAGTGGAGAATGTCTGACATCTGAAAACTTTAAGGATTACCTTAATTTTTTTAGCCTAGAGAATTTACATCCTTATGTCACTTCCAAAACTAAAAAAAAAAAAAAAAATTAGGGAGGTGGGCAGAGAAAGATATGAATAGTTCCTGAGAATAATGGATTTTTGGAGTTTAAGAAAGTTTTAGAAATTATGTTCAGTTACCTCATTTTACAAAAGAATTAAAAAAAAAAAGTCCAAAAAAAAAAAAGTATCTGAGATGGAATAAGAACTGGGGCCTCTGAGACAGTTTGATGGACTTGAAAGAGATTTTGGGGTCAAACAGACCTGGGTTTTAACCCTGACTTCTCTGTTAACCACTTGTGTGACCATAGGCAGATTATTGAAGCTCTCTGAGCCTCAGTTTCTTCTTCTGTAAAATGGGGATAATTTTCTGTTTTAGGAACATTGAGTGATTTTATGAGATACTGGGTTTGGAGAGCTGGTTTCAGGTTTGGCCTTTCTAAGTGGTCAGTTGATGGGGCTCCTTTACCTTTATCAGGCCAGTGTTTTTTCCTATAACTCGGGGTTGTCTTATAGTAGGTCATTTATGCCAAACAAGATTGGTTGTTTTGGCCCTGAGGTGTAGGTTTGTAGCTGGCCCAGTACCAAACACTTGGGGGCACTAGAATGCATTCGGCTTTTAACCATACTATTGGAAGGTTTGGTCAGGGATCCATTCCGAGGCTGGTCCACGCTTTTTTTTCTGTGGCCTGTGGACTCCTGAATTTCCCTACTCTCATTTGATAGTGCAGCAGAGAAATCTGTAGAGAGGGAGATGATGTTGAGGAGGTCGTTGCTTTTTTTCTTTTCTTTTTTTTTTTCGCAAAAGAAATGTTCCATGGAAACTTTTCCTGTGAACCTTCTTCAAGAGATTTATGCAGATTATAAAGTCAAAAGACGGGTCATCCCAGACTTTTCTTTCCAGGCAAAGAGGCCAAAACATAATTTTAGCAGGTATTAGTAAAAATTGAGAAGTATTTTGTGTATGCTGGGATTCTTGCCAACATCTGTGTTTGCAACTCCCAAGACAGGGCTAAGGTGAAAGTTTTTCCTTACTGCCCTCAGAAGATTGTTGAAACAAGCCTGCCATGGTTCTTTTCCATTGCATCTGTGTTACTGAGGCCTCTCTGGACACTGTTTTGTGGAATCTCAGGCCAACACAAATTGATTTACTTTTCACCGAAAGAGCTTCATGCTGAATGTTGAATGCAGGTGTGTTTTGGAGAAGGCAGTAAAAGACTGAAAACAGGGATTGGTAGGTAGACAAATCAGGTGTAAGTTATTTGACTATTTCCCCACAAACTGCAAACTGCTCTAATTTGGCAAGCTGTTTTGTTTTGTTTTGTTTTGTTTTATGTAACAAATGATTCCACAGAATGTGAGTCCTGTTAGGTAAATCTAGGGAATTTACAATATTGAACATCTTTAAATTTGTTTATTAGAACAGTTGAGAAAAAAATCTGCCTCTTAGAGGGTACAAAGTATATTCTTAAAAATAATCAACTATTGCTATTGTATGTACAGCCACTTACTGATATGTGAGCATGGTGATCCTTGGTGTGTTGTTTGTGAACTATATCCCTTTTATTAGATAATGAACATTCTCATTTATCCATAGAAATGTGTAAAGTTCCACGAGGACATTTTAACCAGATATAGCAAACACCTAAGCATTCTTTATTGATCATTTTGTACAGAACACCAGAGAATGTTCCAGCAGAGTGCAGCAAAAGCCAGTTATTGCAAAATATACTCTTGTCTTTCCTTAGTCAGTCTGGAGTGTGGAGACATAGAGGAATTTCAGACTGAAAAAATGATGAAAACAAACAGTTGAGATCCTTGCTCCCCCATCCTAAGAGTAGTCCTGAAAAAAGAAAAACTTTCCCTAATTTACTCAGCAATACTGATCTTGAAGAAAGGACGTAGTGGTGGCTGAGGATAACCTTAAAGTTAGTGTGGCATAATTTTACTTTCTTTTAAAAAAAATATAGCTTTAAAACAACCACACATACTACATATCAGAATTCTTCATTAGAAAATATAGGTAAGTAAAGAAAAGGAAATAAAAATAAAAATTATCCTAATTCTACCACCCAAGAAGAAATCCTTTTTTAAATTTAGTATATATGCTTCCAGATTTTGAATGTGTTTTAAAAAATGTTTATTTACTTGTTTTTGAGAGAGAGAGGGAGAGAGCAAGCATGCAAGCCTGAGTAGGGGAGGGTCAGAGAGAGAGAGGAAAGAATCCTAAGCAGGCTCTGCTCTGTCAGCACAGAGCCTGATGCAGGATTCGATCTCACAAACCATGAGATCATGACCTGTGCTGAGATCAAGAGTCAGACACTTAACTGACTGAGCCACCCAGGTGCCCCAAATTATGAATGTATTGTATTATGTGTAAATATAAATAAAGAATAGAAATATTTAAAAATAGGGTCATAAGGTACATGCTATTTGGAAAGTTCTTTTTTCCTTGTCAAAACGAATCATTAACATGTTCCATGTCAACATATGTAGTTATAGCTGCTATAGCTTATAATAAATACAGTTACTCTAGCTGCTAATTTCAATAACATTTGTGTGGTATGTTTCTGCCTTTCAAGAAATGTGGCATACTGTTTCATAGTAACAAGTAAGTAATTCATTTCACTTTGTGAATAAATATTATTCTGATGCAGACCACTGTATATTTGATGTGTACCACAAAGAATAAATATTTACTATTGCAGATTAGCTGATTTTTCTTTCTGTTGGTGATTTACTTTAAGAAGCTTCTCATTCTAACTTGCAGGCCATTTTTAGAGAGAGTGATATTTTTTACTAGAGTGTGATTACATGGTGATAATACCTTAAATTTGGTGATTTTTAAAGTATTGGTTATGTAGTAAAATAGATGCCTGACTTTTCTTGCTTTCTGTCTACCAAAATTCTATTACTTTTGACTATCCTGTTTAAATTCTTAATTTAAAAGGATACTTCATGTTCACAATATAGCTTTTCAAGAAGTATAAAAGAATGTATTTGGCTTTCTGCAAAGAGAAAGGAGCTGATTACCAGAGAAAAAGCGATCAAGGTTTAAAAAAATGTAACTAATAAATGTATGAAGAGAAGTTAGGGTGACCCAGTCAAGGACCCCTCCATCACAAGTTAGTGCCACTTCCCTCAACAGGCTAGGGCAGTGGTCACAATGAGTGCCTGACATCCTCATACTTTGTTGATTTAGGGGGCAGGGAGATCAGCAACGTAGGAAACTATAGCCAGGTCAGAGAGATTTTGGAAGCCACCCACTGAGGGCCTGAGGGTTTAGCAGGCCTGGCTGCTGGATATAAGGTATAAGACTGGATGCAAAAGCACAAGTGTGAATCTGGCTGTATTGTAGAGAACATCTGCCTCTACTACTGGGGGGGGTGGGTGGGTGGGGGTGGTGGTGGACCAGCCCTGGGCCTGTAGGAACACAGAATGGGAGGTATTCAGAGTCAGGGCTTATGGGTTGGCACATCTGCTTCTGGTAGTTAGCAGGGGCTAAGATTAAGGGAGTCTTTTATATGGTGTGTAAAGAATATACAAACGTAGAAAACAAACAAAGCATAGGAATACCTTGGATTGTTTTAGCAGCAGAGTTCAAAATCGGTAAACTTCAAAAATTATAGATGCCCTGGAAAATAAATTAAAGGGCTAGGGATAGTCACTTTAAAAGAATGAGTATATCAGGACATTTAGAAACCAACCTTAGGGGCACCTGGTGGCTCGGGGGGTTGAGCATCCAACTCTTGATTTTGGCTCAGGTAATGATCTCCCAGTTTATGAGTTCATTCCCTGCATTGGGCTCTTCGCTGAGCATGAAGCCTGTTGAGATTCTCTCTCTCCCCTTCTCTTTCTGTTCCTCCTCCACTTGTGCTCTCTCTTTCTCTCTCTCTCTCTCTCTCTCTCAAAATAAATAAACTTAAAAAAAAAAGCACCCAACTTTAGTTTATGCTCTCACTTAAAAGCTGAAACAAGTATTCTTTTAAGACTAATTGAGGCTCCCTTAAAAATCTTGTAATTGGGGTAAGCAGCCACCAGGGGGCAGCCATGACTTGGTTAAAATTACATGTCTGCACAGTATTTTCTCTGGTGAGAAGGTTAAAAGGACCACTTTTATTTCTTTTTTGAACTAAAGCAAATAAAAAGAAAATTCAATAAGTTTACAAAACTTAGAATTAGTTTCTTGACTTGGCTTAAAAGGCTCATTCTTTGACTTTTCAGATACTAAGTGGCATTTTTTGCTTCAGCCTCCAGCAAGTCCCTCTCTGACTTGACTTTACCTGATGATGACTTTTGTTTTCCTCATTACCTGGTATCTAGGAAACCACACACATACACCATGAATATGTATTATTTTTAGTTTATAATTCTTTTTGATTCTCTATGTGAAGAACAGGGGTGATAATATAGAGGAACAGAAGAAAACTCCTTGGTTTATCATTTCAAAAGAATAGAGAGAAGACTGCTCTCTGTTGTTAGAAAAAAGGGAACCATCCCTTTTCCAAAATGTAGTTTTCTCCTGCCAGCTAGATGCTACTTAAAACATACAGTGTTAGGGCACCTGGGTGGCTCAGTTAGTTAAGTGTCTGACTCTGGATTTCAGCTCAGGTCATGATCTCATGGCTCGTGGGTTTGAGCCCTGCATCGGGCTCTGCGTTGGCAGTATGGGGCCTGCTTGGGATTGTCTCTCTCTCCCTGTCTCTGCCCCTCCCCAGCTCTCTCTCTCTCTCTCTCTCTCTCTCTCTTTCAAAGCAAATAAATAAACTTAAAAAAATTAAAAAAAATTTAAAACAACAAAATGTGTCAATTATTTAGTTGTTCTAAAATTTGCTTTGTGTTAAATCTAGAGGGGATCATTTCGAAATAAGATTTCTGAGTTCCCCACTCTAGATTCCCTGAATTTTGAGCCAGAAGGAATGGTTTTTAAAAGGTTCCTTGGTGATTCTTTGCAAAGTCCAGGAAAATGTCTGGCAACTTTTTTTTCCCTGTAACTTGTAAGAACTACAGTAGTAAGAGAGTTTCTTAGAACTAACTTTTCAAAAAGTTAAAATATCGGAAACATGTATCTAGAAATATCTTCTAATACATATAATAAGGTTTTAAGCAGAGGTTTTAATACAATTTTGTAAGAAATTTTAGTATGTAGACCACATTTTAATGAAACTTCTTATTTGGGAGTTTCTTCTTCACACAGATTGCTATAAAGTCTAAGATTTTTTTTTTTAAATTTTTTTTTCAACGTTTATTTATTTTTGGGACAGAGAGAGACAGAGCATGAACGGGGGAGGGGCAGAGAGAGAGGGAGACACAGAATCGGAAACAGGCTCCAGGCTCTGAGCCATCAGCCCAGAGCCCGACGCGGGGCTCGAACTCACGGACCGCGAGATCGTGACCTGAGCTGAAGTCGGACACTTAACCGACTGCGCCACCCAGGCGCCCCAAGATTTTTTTATTTTAATTTTGGAAATGGAAATTTAATTTATCATTTAGCTTTAGCTACTATTCGAGAAAGATTTTGAATGCCAGAGTAAAGGAAGTTGCTTTTTATAACTTGACTTCGAGATTTGATCGCTCTGAGAGTAACATGTGCAAGTGGATATTTACCATCATGTTTGCAAAAATATATCATTTATGCTTTATTTGATATAAAATTAATATTTTAGGGGCGCCTGGGTGGCTCAGTCGGTTAAGCGGCCGACTTCGGATCAGGTCACGATCTCGCGGTCCGTGAGTTCGAGCCCCGCGTCGGGCTCTGTGCTGACAGCTCAGAGCCTGGAGACTGTTTCAGATTCTGTGTCTCCCTCTCTCTGACCCTCCCCGTTCATGCTCTATTTCTCTGTGTCTCAAAAATAAATAAACATTAAAAAAAAATAAAATTAATATTTTATAAATGTTCATTAATCTCACCTCTAAACTATGAAATAAGGGGGAGGGGTGCCTGGGTGGCTCAACCAGTGAAGCATTCTACTTCGGCTCAGGTCATGATCTCACAGTCCCTGAGTTTGAGCCCCGTGTCCAGGCTGTGTGCTGACAGCTCAGAGCCTGAGGCCTGTTTCAGATTCAGTGTCTCCCTCTCTCTCTGCCCCTCCCCCTGCTCACACTGTCTCTCTGTCTCTCAAAAATAAATATTAAAAAAAATTAAAAAGTAAAAGAAAGGGGGAAATTGCATTCTAGTTTACAGACATGAAACTGGGCAATAAGGAGGAAAAGCCTTTATTTAAGGACATTCTGTCACACTGCAAACACACAGAATACCAGATTATTTTGATTTCCAGGTCATTTTGTTATTCACCATTCTGGTGTAATTGGAGTTGTTCTCCCTCCCTGCCCCACATCTGGACTTACATACTGGTTATAGATCCTAGACCTTACTTTATTCGGTGGTTTATCGTTAATTAATTCGAAGTATGGTGATAATACAAACAGGCGCACTTTTGAATGACAGTCTGGCCAGGTGATGGGTATCTGGTAGAAATGGATGCCAGCTTGTCTGCCAGGTCTCCCCTCCTCCAAAGGCTCAGAATAAAAAGGTACTATCATGAGGGGAGCCGGAAAAACCAGGGCATTAGAAATCTTTTTGGGGACCTACACACACTAACTCGACACAGCCTTCACTTTGAAGTGCCAAGCAGGGCTCACTGTACTTTACTTTAGTGCTGAGCTTCGGATAGCCAAGCCAATGTCTTTTGCCACTTGCTCATGAGGTCCAGCTTGACCTTTCAGTGGCAGCCCTGTTAAGAGAGAAAAAAAAACGAAGAAAGCACAGACACTTAGACTTTGAATTCGTTCTTCTAAACAAATGAGGATCTCATTTTTTACATTAAAAGAAAAGAAAAAGGAGGACTGGATTTGAGTAACATTTATCAAAGTGAGACTAAAATAAACCTAGAGACTTACAAGGTTCAGTTTGTGGAATAAAATATTGGCATGAGGAGAATGGAAACATTGCATGTAGGAAAGTGTATGGTAGTAGAATTAGAGAAGGAAAAATCACTAGTCATGACCCGATGTTACAACAGCCACACCAGCTTACTTATAATAGGAATTCAGTGTGTTATAACAAAGAGGGTTCTGTAAATGCACCGTGATAAAATGGCTAATACGTATAATTGCTGCTATTTTTTGAGCACTTTCCATGTGCCAGCTAGTACTAAGTACTTTACTTATAGTATCTCAATTATTTTTAAGGGTTCTTTTGCACAGAGGGACTCTATAGTTTTTTGCTTTCAATAATTTAATACTTTTAAAAAGCATTTCTTTATGTAAACATTTCTCTGTGGATTTGGAATTTTAGGAAATAAATGGGAAAATATTAGCTAAGCTTATACAAGAGAGAATGATGATATTGGGCACATGGTATAAACTCTCCCCAGAGTTCCCAAACTGTGATCCAAGGAATATTCTTTCGGGAGGTATTTATAGGTGTTTTGTGAAAGAGGAGTTTTCCAACACTGCATTCTGTATCCTGTTGAGGATAAGCCATGTAAGGCTCTGAGAAGTTCTGCTTTAAGGAAACTTAAAAAAAAAACAACACTACACTGTATTTAATAGTTTCCTAATTTATCTAAGCACAGAACATTGTGTGTTGGGATGGGGGTGGGAGGCACATTCCATGTGTGCCCGGTTGGTGTGGGGAGACAGTTCTGCATGGTGATTCAGGTTTCTGCATGTCTTGTGATCAGAGGTACTGCCTGCTTTTGCTCTGAACTATCTATTTAAGGATATCTTTACAAGGAATAACCTTGGATGATAGAGATAGTAGCTCCCTTAAGAGCAAGGCATAGGTTGTTTATTGTCCAGCATAATAAAGATAACCACTCCTTCCACATGTACTTACCATTATAAAAGGTTCGGGTTCCCTGAGCTCTGGGTTCTTCTGCTGTAACCCAACTCACTGTATGTATAGATGTCACTTTGGCCTTTTCTGCATCACTCGTGGGATTTGGGCTCGGGGAAGTAGCACGGATGCTGACATTCTGGCTATTGCTGTTGCTTTAAGTAATACAATCCTTTGCCTTTGATTAGGAGTCTTGAGTCTTCTGCAAGCATCCATGAAATAATGGCAGATTAACTTGTTAGTTCACAAGTAGAGTAAAATCTTGGACCTTTCGTGATTCTGCACAGTTAGGAAATATTGAAATATGTCCTTAGAGGTAAATGGGTCTAATTCTGGGTGAGTAGACTGGGGTGGGTTGGGGTGGAGTGGAAGGCCATGAGGAATGTTAAAGAAATAGAAGTTCAACAACATATGTCTCCAATTTGCAGACACCTTCTTAACATTCTGGAATATTGAGTCTCCTTGCGGTTTTGCTCCACTGAGGCAAACTCAGTTCCTGTTGCTTTCCTTTTAATTTTTATTTACACGACATATTTTGCTACTGTTCTTTTCTGTGTTTTATTTTTCTAAGTGTAGAATTTATATTTATATAATGAAACACAAAGAAGTATTGGTGGGTAATTAGTACTGCAGCCCTTGTAGATTTAGGGAAATGAAGGAAATACACATTTATTGACCACCTTTTGTATATCTGACACTCTGCCCGGCACATTACATGGGGGGTCGTTGTCTTCTTCTCCTCCTCCTCCCTCCTCCCCTTCTCCTCCTCCTCCTCCTCCTTTTCCTCCTCCTCCTCCTTTTACGTCTCTTCCTCCTTATTTTCCTTCTCCTCCTCCTCCTCCCCCTTCTCCTCCTTTTTCTCCTCCTCCTCCCCCTTCTTCTTTTTATTACATGGGTTTTCTAATATAATCTTTCACATCACTCAGGATTTTGGTATTATACTCAATTTATGTGTGATAACAGTTGTGGCTCTGTGAGGCGGTCGTTACAGTTTTCATAGCTAGTGTTTATAGATATTATATTTATACCAGCTACCAAGACAAGCATAGTATATTTTCTTATTTTGTCCTCATGTGACCCTGAAATAGTTATCATTATTATCCTATCTTATGCATGAGAAGACAGAGGACCAAAGAAGAAGGGACCTCTCTTAGGTCATATAGTTGGCAGAGCTATGATATGGATGCAGATATGTATGACTTCAATATCAGCTCAACCCTCAACCTAGACTTGAAGTTTTATGGCGATAATGGTACTATGTGGTTTGAGCTTAGGGTGACTATGTAGTTATAGTCCAAACTAGACATTTTGGAGAGGAGAGAGGGGCAAAGTTAATAATTGTACCCGGATAGCAAGTGTAAGCCTACACTGTCCTGGAAAAGCAGGGTGTGATGTCATTCTACCATACACAAAATACACAAGTAAATACCAGGAAAGATTGCAGTCATGTTTGCACTGCTGATTTTTGACAGCGTGGGATATTATCTTTTATTGAGTCAATATGTTGAATTCCAATAGTTTAAAATATTGTGCTTTTACAAGTGTTTTATTGCCAAGGTAGACCCACCCTTATTGACAGTTCCAATATAGATAAAATGGATTACTGCATATCCTTTTCTCACACCTCAGTGTTTTATGGGTTTCCAGAATTTAGTGCAGCCCAAAACAGAGGGAGTATTTATGACATTTTTAAAGCAGATCGTGAGAGAATTACTTTCTTCTGTCTCCCTCCACTCCCTCAAACTGAGGAGCATGATTGACTTGGTTTTATAGGGTCTACATTTCTCTTCTAAATGAAACCCATCTGAGGATGGAAAATTACAACCCTATTTTGTCCTCCCAATGTCAACTGACAAAGGCTAAAATACTTAAACTTTGCTGTCCTTGACATTATTTTTCCGAGGAAGTTAAAACAAAGAGAGAATAATACTTAATATGCAGATCTATAATAACTATGGTATGGGATGCCTGGGTGGCTCAGTTGGTTAAGTGTCCAACTTTGGCTCAGGTCATGATCTCATGGTTCGTGAGTTTGAGCCCCACATTGGGCTCTGTGCTGACAGCTCAGAGCCTGGAGCCTGCTTTGGATTCTGTGTCTCCCTCTCTCTTTCTGCCCACTTGGTGTGCGTGCAAGCACACACACACACACACACACACACACACACACACTCTCTCTCTCTCTCTCTCTCTCTCTTTCTCTCTCTTTCAAAATAAAAAAAAAACAAATGAATAAGAAAAAAAAATAACTATGGTAGTTTTCTTGTTGTGGCTTACACATAGTTGTTTAATTAGCCTCTACAGGGTATTGTAGTAGTTTCCAACTGATTATCCTCTACTGAGAATAACTTGTTAGGTTTTTGATATGAGTGTTAGGCTAGCTTTATAAATATGTTTTTTTGCATTTTTTCCATACTGAAGTATTTTTTAAAATATTTTTTTTTAAAAATTTTTTAACGTTTATTTATTTTTGATACAGAGAAAGACAGAGCATGAATGGGGGAGGGTTTCTTTTTTTAATGAAAATTTATTTTTATTTTTATTTTTTTGATTTTTTCTTTCAACGTTTTTATTTATTTTTGGGACAGAGAGAGAGCATGAACGGGGGAGGGGCAGAGAGAGAGGGAGACACAGAATCGGAAACAGGCTCCAGGCTCTGAGCCATCAGCCCAGAGCCCGATGCAGGGCTCGAACTCCCGGACCACGAGATCGTGACCTGGCTGAAGTCGGACGCTTAACCGACTGCGCCACCCAGGCGCCCCATGAAAATTTATTTTTTTATGAATTTTTTTTTTTTTTGAGAGAGAGAGCACAAGAGAGGGAGAGGGGCAGAGGAAGAGAGAGAGAATCTTAAGCAGGCTCCACACTAAGTGTGGAGCCCAACTGTGGGGCTCAGTCTCACTGCCCTGGAATCATGACCTGTGCTGAAATCAAGAGTCGGATGCTCAACCGACTGAGCCACTCAGGCACCCCATAAAATACTCTTTTCTTTTCTTTTTCTTTTTCTTTTCTTTTTTTTTTTTTATTTTGAGAAAGAGAAAAGAGAGAGAGAGCAAGAGAGCATGTATGTGCAAGTTGGGGAGGGGCAGAGGGAGAGAGAGAGAATCTTAAGTAGATGCAGGGCTCAATCTCATGACTGTGAGTTCATGTCCTGAGCTGGAATCAAAAGTCAGAAGCTTAACCTACTGAACCACCCAGGCGCTCTTAAAATATTTTTTAAAGGTGTGAAATGATCCTCCTGTCAAATAAAGAGTCCTTTGGAGATTAACAATAACCTCTAGCAGATTAAAGATGAGGAGAAACATTAGAAATAACTGGTTCACTTTGTTGAGCCCAGAATTTCCCAAATTTAGACATTGAATGCTTTCGTGTGTGTGTGTGTGTGTAGCATCTATTAACTTTCTATAGAACACTGGAAGCACACTTTGACATACATTGACAAAGTATATTTCTCCCTTTTAAAGAAAATACCACCTTTATTTGTTGTTGTCTTTTTCTTTATTAGCTTTGTGTTGTCTTCACTTGCCCACTTTTTTTTGGAGAGGGGTAATTTTGCCATGGGATTTTAAAAAATTTAACCAGAGCTATTATTTATTTATCAATAATCATTATGTTCTGAATCTGTTAGTTTTTCTCTTTCCGTCTACGCAGGTTTGCTTTGTTCCATTTCAAACATTTTACTGGAATGTTTGCATCATTTATTTTTATTTTTCTTTGGAACTCTGAAAGAATTTAAAGCTATGAATTTGTCTTTGAGTATAGCTTTGCCAACATACACATTTAGGTACAATAAAGAAAATAACATAGGCTTAGGAGGCACCTAGACTTCTATTAGGATCCTGCCACTTATTTCATGACCTTAAGCCTCAGTTTTTTCTATTGTAAAATGGGGCTATTGAACATAGGCTTAAAAATATAATTAGGGGCACCTGGGTGGCTCAGTCAGTTAAGTATCGGACTTCGGCTCGGGTCATGATCTAGTGGTTTGCCGTTTCTTGCCCCACATGGGGCGCTCTCTTCCGTCAGCAAGGAGCCTGCTTCTGATTCTCTGTCCCTCTGTCTCTCTCTGCTCCTCCCCTACTTGTGCTCTGTCTCAAAAATAAGTAAACATTAAAAAAAGTGTAATTAGAAAAATGTAATTTTGTCTGGGGCACCTGGGTAGCTCAGTTGGCTAAGCATCCAACTCTTGATTTTGGCTCAGGCAATGATCTTGTGGTTTGGGGGACTGAGCCCTGCATTGGGGTCTGTGATGATAGCATGGAGTCTGCTTGCGATTCTCTCTCTCTCGTCTCTTTCTGCCCCTCTCGTGCTCATGCACTCTCTAAGTAAATAAATAAATAAACATTAAAAAGTTTTTTTTTTTTTTTGTCTGGAGAGTTCATAGCATAGTACCCAAAAGGTAGATTATTGACCAGTAGGTGCCTATCTTTATTATTTTTATGATTTTACAAATAGTCTATAATTTCAACTTTGATTTCCCTTTGACACAGTAGTTGTGCAGTAACTGTTTAGGAGAGTGATTTTACTTGCCTAATAGCAAGATTTGAAAGCATGCAGCTTTTTCACTTTTTAGTGGTTTTAGCGGGCCAGACCACTTGGCCATGAAAATTTCTCCTATCTAAACCTATATAGGCAAGGGATAGACCTGGAGTTTGGTGGACATGTTTTGTGAAGGTCCAACGAACTCTCTCTGCTTAACCCCGTTTTCCTGTTCGGAATCTGAACCACATGTTGAGGAGAAATCTCTCCTGATGTATGCTGAGTAGTTGACAAATATTCTTACTTTGCATTGCTTTGTAACTGGGCCTATTTTTCTGTGCTTTCAAGAGGATTAACATTGAAATAGGAGAAGGGAGCACATCAAGTACCACTTGCAAGCTGATGTGTCATCCAGAAGGCCCCTCAGGGCTACATTTGTTCTTGTTAAGATCACCAAAGCAAAGGTATTTTATAATATCCCCAACAAACCCATTCTAGTTTGTCCATCACTTGCGTCTGAAATGTTTTCTTAAAACTATTCTAAAAAATCTTTATTTTGCAGTATAATTCCATTATGATATGATTTTATAAATCTTGTTTCTTTTATGATAAACCTAGGAGGGTTCCATGGAAAATTAGTGAATATCAAATTCAGGGTGTTCTTTTTGGTCATAATATTAAAGTATTAAACTGCTAAGATGGCTTTGTTTCTTGTTTTACAAGAAGGAATTTAGCAGATAAATGCTCTTGGAAAATCAAATTTGTGTATTTTGTTATTCAAAGTGGAGGATTTGAAATAAAAATATCGTTTTTAATTAGGCTTAACAAGAGAGATACTGTGAGCATCTGTAAGCAAGTTTTTACGATAAACAGGCTTTTCCTTTTTTCCAAGATATTTCCCTCCATTTGTATCATATATGGAACATTATATCCTCCGCATTTCCCGTGTAGGATTTGAGATTAAGGAGCCGTTTACCTGGTAGTATTCAGAACCTCAGTTGAAAAGGAACTGACATATATGTGAATAAGAGAGGGCTCATGTATTCCTTGAGACATGTTCCATCAATCACCCAGCCACTTTACTTAGAGACTGAAAACTGTGCATCATTTCCTTCAGAGTTACATGCTAGAAGACCCTTGACTTAGGAATATGGATAATGTGTGCGTGCTACAATAAACTTTTTAATAGCTGTGTTATTTTTGGTTTTTAACATATAGCATATAATTTTATACTAATTACAGAGATGGACAATTAAAATTTTGCATTTCCTGGCTTCATGATGAGTCTTTTGTTAATGGTGCACATAGTTACATGAAAACACATGTGTATCAAACAATAATTTACCTCCAGTGACAGTCAGCTGTATAATGCCTTTCCTCAGATGCATCATGGGCAGAATACAACTTTGCAGTGAGAAAGCAACAGTTGTTATCAATTTTGCATTCTTTTGGCAGAGTTGCAACAATTCTCCCATGCCCTGGTCCAGTAGAGATACTAGATGGATTGCTATACTGTACTTGCATTTGAAATTTCTTCCTCTGTTTTTACTCTGAACATTTATTTTCCATCAGCTTGTAACATTGTAACATCGATTGGTGAAAGTAATGTATTATTCATGCCATCTGGTTTCATTCCATTAGTGCTATCAGCATTAGTATTCAGTCTAAAGAGATACAATTATGTCAAGGGTTCTCTGTGTCAGCTTGTCCTGGTTTTGCATTTCTTCCACATTCATAGGAGAGTCTTCTTTTGTGGGGTGTATCTTTTTATTTTGTTGGTGCTAGCAAGAATTATATAAGAAGCTAAAATAAGGCTGATATAAATGTAACCTCTTAAATAATTTTTCAGTTTACCAAAAATCATTGTACCAAATTTGGAAACATATGGAAGAAAATAAAATCATCTGTAATTTTATCACCTTATTTGCATGTTAACCCAATCAATGTCTTACCTTCTGGTCTTTTTTTTTTTTTTTTTTTTTTTTTTTTTTTTTTAATAAAGTTAAGTTCATGTTGTATATATGGTTTTGAATGCTAAGTTTTTCTTTAGCAATTATATGTAATAACATTTTTGGAAAACTTACTTTTTGATATATTTATAAGAATTGTTCATATTGTATCATTTTCAAACGTTTTTAATTTTCAAACATTTATATTTTTGCATGGTTTTATTTTTATCAATAGGAATGTACATCCTTGTTCATAAATCTTTGATCATATCTCTGATTATTTCCTTAGGATAGATCCTAGAAGTGAAGGTACTTGGCCAAAAATTAAAACATTTAGAAAGCTCTTGATTCATGGTGCCAAACAACTTTCTAAAAACACTGAACCATTATCTCCTGTTTGTTCAAAAAATTAGTCTTTGTGTTTTTACTTACGTTGCCACAGTCATTTTTGATGTAAGGTTGTCTATCTCTGCCTTTTCAGTAATACATTCATTAAAATAGACAAATTAGGATGTTAGTAGATTGCTAAAAATAACCAAAGCAACTCGTTGGAGAGCTTCCTAATGCTAAAAGCTGCCTGACATTTTGGTGGACCATCTTTTCTTAGCATGTAATTTTCGATGACTTAAATTGCTAGATCCTGTAGCTAAATGTATGAGCAGAAATATGGTGTGGGTTTGAGCATTTAGACAGATAACGACAGTTCTGTTCGTCTGATGTGGAGAAGTGGGAGCTGCTGTCTACTGCTTCCTGAATAATAACTGAGATTTTATTGTATTTTAACCTAGTTCATAGAACCATTTAGTGACCTAGTTTTTTATTTATAAATATGTCAAAATCAGTAGAAAGTCTGGGTAATCTAATCAGAAGAGGTTACATTTGAAATAGCATAACTGCTCATTTACTTATTGGATCTTAAGTAATGGGGTCCAAAATGTACAGTGATGGTTATGACATAATATTATATGAATTTAAACTAATTTTGTGGCTTTGACCTCATAAAATATGCAGAAAATACTAAGTTCAAAGGAAATGTTTTAATTAGAGGGTTGTGACTTTATTACTTCCTTTTAGCTTTCTATCAAGATATTTTAAGAAATATTAGGAAATCTTACATCCTCTGTAAAGACTATTTGAAATGAATAATAATTTCTTTTTCTCTGACCAGGCTGGTGGGAATACTGTTTTTATTGCATTATAAAGTAACTCTGAAACCTGAGCATAATATAAACACTGCATTTGGGGAAGGTCATTTTTGGCACTTTTTCTACTTTAGTATACTAATTCTGCCGTTGTGGGAAAGAAGCTTTGGAATTATCAAATTTAAAGATTCTGTCTGTAACATTCACTGGCTTTATGACCTTCAAGTTCTTGATACTTTCTAAGCTCTAGTTTTCTCATTTGTTAACGAGGGATGACATTACCTCAAAGATTTAAGGGAATAATGAATGAAATGCTCCATTTGTAGAATATCCTTAGCAAAAGTTTGTCCCTTTCTTGTTCTTACATGTAAAATATGTGGAAGGTTAGGGCTAGACCGAGGACTCTGTTTAAAGGAACCAAACCATTAAAAATGCATCATTTAATACCTTCAAAAATGTTTTTGTCCTTTCTCTGAAATATAGATGCACCAGTAGGCATTGAATTAAATGCCAAGCTTCAGATATGGGGTGTCAACATCTTGTGTTTGCAGTGGTTGGAACTGGTTTGCACTACTTAAAGGAATTATAATTATAAATATGTTATTCACAAAATAGCAGTGCTGATTCATTATGCAGATATATTTTCCATAAAAATTATTAAATTGGTTCCAAGAGGATTTCATGTGCCCCCTTATGTCATTGAGTATTTGGTTCCTTCTCTTTATGATGTGTGAAAACTTTAGTGCTTAGAATTATCAGTGTGATAATTGTGTGTAAAGCAAGGGTACCATGAAGAGTTATCAGGGCACTCTTTGTGGGCCAGAGGGGGCACCAGGTGTTCACGTGGGGCAAGTGTCCTCAGTCCTCCTCTGACCTCTAGCAGCCTTCTCCAATTCTTTGATATGGACAGATAACATATTTGCAGGGTTTTTATGGAAAGTTCTGTACAAGTACAGCGTCAAGATGAGCCAACCTCCTAATTTCCCAGCAGGTTGCCACTCTAAAGCTGGAGCCACTACAGTTTAGAGCTGTCTGGTTTAAGCACGAATTGTTGGTTTGCCACCACCTACTGTCTTTTTGCTACTTAACTCTTAACTCTTTCCTGAATCTTAAAGAGTCCTATGACAAAAACATATGGCCAACCTTTATGGTTCAACTTTTGATATGAACTTAGGTCATATTTTTGCATGCATGGAATAATTATAGTGTACTTGAAGAAAGCTGCCTTTTGATTAAACAAACTTTAGTCTGTTGCTGTTAATGATGGATGCAATATTTTTATGATCATTGTATCAATTTTGAATCATATGACATCAAGTTCAGATGATCATTGCTCAGAAAATTAGGTTTTTTTTTAACATTTTTTTTTTTGAGAGACAAAGCATGAGCAGGGGAGGGGCAGAGAGAGAGGGAGAAAAGAATCTGAAGTAGGCTCCAGGCTCTGAGCTGTTAGCACAGAGCCCAACGTGGGGCTTGAACCCACGGACCATGAGATCATGACCTGAGCCTAAGTCAGATGTTTAACCAACTGAGCCACCCAGATGCCTCAGAAAATTAGTATTTTAAGGATCATATAATTGACCTTTATAATTAAAAAATTTAAATCTCAAACTCTCATACTAGAAATAATGAATAAAAGCAATTAGTTTTTTTAAGTCTAAACCATTAGACCCACTGAAATTATTTAAGATCTATTCATTTAAGACTCTGATCAACTGCTAAGTCTCGATTTGCCATCACACCTTTTTAGGTCCACCTTGACTACAGCATTTATGACACTGCATTGCGATCTTTGGATTACACATCTGTGTTGTTGACAAAGCTGTGAGCTATTCAAAGGGAGAGGGTCTGTCTTCTTTAGTGATATCCCTAAGTGTTAGTACATGTCCGTCTTGTTAACAAATGCCAGGTAAATGTTTTCCAAATAATCTTGAAATGACTTAAACATGGAATACTATATGAAACACTCAAGAATTAGCAGATCGAGATAATTTTTGTGTAACTTGACTTGCAATTATGGCATTATTTATTTAACATGAATTTTGGTGGTGATATTTACATGTGAATAAGGAAATTTTAATAGATGATTCAAAATACCAGGAATTAAATTAAGAACGAGAAACAGTCTACGACTTTTATGTGTTGATTGGTCCAGACTTCTGGAAGCCATCTCTGTCCATCACAGTGTTATCTCTGCTTTAGACCCATCTCAAACATTTAATTCTTGTCTAGAAGGATAATTAGGGACCACCAAATATAATGTCATTTTTGCTGAGGTAAATTGAATTAGGGTAAACTGAAACTTGGCTTGACGTTACCCTTTTTAATGTCAGAGCAAGGCTTGCATATTGTGACCCCTCTGTTTCCATTCCACTCTTCTAAACAGTGGCTTAAGCATGTTCATTGAACAAAGCCAGGTGCTGTATCTGGTTAACTCTAGGTTATTTTGAGTGGCTATACACGAATGTTTGTTAGACTATTAGTATGAATTGCCAAATTTCAGAGACCCATTAGTGTGGTTACCTATGAAACTTCCAGTTTTGGGGGGAAGGTTCTTTTGAGTTTCACATTAATTCTTTAGCTAGAAACACAGCTCGATTTATATTGAGGGTTACTACACACAAGAAGGGACAGCTTCTTAGATAATAGTGTTCATATGTTTTTGGTATATCTTTAGAAATCGCTTTTGTACTTTAACAAGTAATTCATTCAGTATTTTTGCTGGCATGGTGTTAGGTTCTGAAATACAGAAATGGAAAAGACACAGACTCTTCTTTAGCAATTCAAATCTGCTGGCAAAAACAAATGAACAAATAAAAAGCACATTGCAATATCTTCTGATAAGGGCCACAATAAAAGTTTTTTTTGTGTGTGTGTGTGTGTGTGTGTGTGTGTGTGTGTGTGTGTGTTTTAATGTTTATTTATTTTTGAGAGAGAGAGAGAAAGAGAGAAATGAACATGAGCCGGGGAGGGGCAGAGAGAGAGGGAGACACAGAATTTAGGCTCTGATTCTGATCAGAAAACAGGCTCCAGGCTCTGAGCTGTCAGCACAGAGCCTGACGCAGGGCTCAAACTCACAGACTGCGAGATCATGACCTGAGCTGAAGTCGCACGCTCGACTGACTGAGCCATCCAGGCGCCCTGGTTTTTTGTTTTTTAAATATAGAACTAAAGTGATTGGTTATCTGTATATAAAAAGTTCAGTTGCATCCTTACCTCACACCAGAAATAAAAATAAATTCTAAGGGAACTAGATACTCAGAGATGAAAGGTATAGCTTTTAAAGAGAAGAGAGAAGTACATCTATATTACCTCAGATTTGGGAATGATTTTCTAAAGAAGCTACCAAAAGCTCAGCTAGTCCTTAAAACAAAAGATTGACAAATTTAATATATATTAAAACATAAAACCTTTATACAGCAAAGGAAACTATAAATAAAATTAAGATGAAAATATTTTAGTTCTACAAGCAAAGGTGTATGGAAAAGAACTATGTAAAATAAGAAAAATGTGCAGTGGGTATGTAAAGAAAATTCTAAAAGAGGAAATGTAAGTAGCCAAAAAAACATATAAAAAGTTGTTTAGCCTTGGTAGTAATCAAAGGTATATAAATTAAAATCACAGTGAAATTCCATTTCATACATATCAAACTGAAAAAAGTTGAAAAGGTCTTATAGGATGAAATGTTGGTAAATATATGGAGCTGTGAGAACTTCCCATTCACAGCTAATAGAAGTACAAATTGGTACAATATTTGGAGAGCTCTTCAAATGAATTAACCAGGGCTGAATGTGTCAACATTTAAAACAATCTCAAAAATACATTGTTGAGAAAAACATAACGCGGAGAAATACCCATGGTGTGATTTTAAAGTTTAACAACATGCAGAAAGATTGGACATATTGTTTAGAGATACGTTTACAGCGAAAGTATACGTGCTATTCAAAATACTGAATAGAGTCCTTACTTCCAGGGGAAGAAAGAGGGTGACAGGATGGGAGCAAGGCCCACAAGGGGCTTTGGCTGTATCTAAAATGTTTAATTTCTTAAAATAAGTGACAAATACGGGACTTACAAATGCTGGGTGTTTATTATTTTCTGTACCACCTTGTGTGATTTAGCTATTTCATACTAAAAGGAAAGGGAGAAAAAGCACAGTGGAGAACTAATTCTCTGAGGGAAGGTTAGGGAGGGCTCTTTGGAAGAGATGACCTTTAAGCTGGTTTCAGAAAGGTGGTACAGTGTGTAAAGAGGCACAGGGTTATGAAATAGCATTTTATGTTAAGGGCCCTATATGCAGTTTGCAAGACTGAGGTGTGGCTGGAATGAGAAAACAGGAAGGTTATCAGAGATTAATCTAGACAATGAGCCAGAGATCAGATCTTATGATGGTATTAATTTCCCACAACAAGTAAAATTTCTTGTACCCTGCTATTCTCTACTTCAATTGGGACAGTCAGCTCATTGAATTATGATGATTAGAGCCCCTGAAGAAGAAAGACTCTTATGACCTTAGTTTATAATAGCCAGTAGGTCCTCACAGGGTTTCGAACAGTCTACTGGTGTTTTGGTAGATGAGCAATCAAGAATGAAAACAGAGCTTTTCAGCTTTGAGCTGATTTACAACCAGGATGCCTATACTGTTGAGCAAGCTTTATGGGCCATCCAGTATGAAAGCCTGGGGCTTGCTCAACTCTGAGGGTCATGCCTAGTTATCCTTTTTGGGTCAGCTGGGAAGGGCAGTTTTATCTTATTGCCACTCACATGGCTCTCCCATGAATGTTTTGTTCCGCTCACTTTGAATACATTTGTTTCTTGCAAGAAATGTACTGGGGTGCTCTGGAGTGGAGTGCCTTGTTTTTTGAATGACTGCCTATGTGATCTTTTACTATGTTTTGCTTATATCAAATGGACTTGTCCGGATTTCAGAGAATGCCCTTTTACTCTTATTATTTTTGGGGAAAATGCTATTATCTTTCTGTGCCATCCATAATTTCATAGATTCAACATTTTCCTTCCCAGCTTTCCACATTGAATCCTTTCTGTCTCTATAAGGCTGCACCCACACCCATGGTCCCTCTTTCTTTTTGCTTCTTAAAGGAGCACCTTCTTTAGTCTTTTCTGATATCTAGAGTAGGGCACAAGGAACTGGCTGTGAGATGGGCAAAGCAGATGACATCAACGTTAGTGGGTAGGTTTTACATGACGTGCTTGTCTAGAACATGGTAAACCAAGGGGAAATTTGATGAGAAATCAGTAAACGTTTTCTGTTAGTATAGTACAAAAAGATTTGGAGTTTAGGGCTGGCAGTTTTCTAGCTATATAATCTTGGAAAAGTCTCTTAGTATTTCTAAACCATAGTGTCATCCACTGAAGAATGGAAATATAAAACATATCTCATAGAGTTGTGTAGTTAATTTATTTTAAAGTGCATTGTAAAGTATAAAGTACTGTACAAATATGAGATATTAGTGTCATCAGTATTCTTCTTAATGATACCTAACATTCTTTGGCTTTTTTTGACCTCATCAGTATATGATGTCAGTGTGGTCATAGCCAACATAGAGCAACTTTCATCCGTATTTTCTTAGTGGCCTTTGTTTTATAAGTAATGGGCCAATTATAGTATTTATTTATAAATGAATTACAGCTGGGGCATCCCTTTTAACACATAAATACTACTAAATGTGGGCTAGTGTTGGTGAGGATGCTACTGTGTAGTGCATGCAGGGTTGTGGGCTGTAATTCTCAGTTTTAGGGGGCTTTGGATGACCTCAGGGATTTGAGGTCAATAAACTTAGAATTTCAGTATTTACTTTCCCAAGAAGTCATTTATCAAGAACCTCAAAAACTACTGAATTACAAAACATTAGGCTAATTCATGTTAGAGAGACATTAGGCATTCTTGAACAAGGAAAAATTCCAGGGTCCATCAATATACCATTAGATGAGGTAGACCAAACTCATAAGAACCAAAAATATTTCAAAGAGAAGTGTAATTAAATAAAACCATCCAAATCTGGAATCTATCTAATCCCTATCTAGCTAGTTGAGAAAGAAGCAAAAAGACTTTGCACACAGCAATATCTTTGGATTTTAATAATGCTTAGTAGCATGCTGGATTTTGGAAAAAGTGGGCAACATATGAATTTCCAGAGAATAAACAAGGACATTGAAATTTTGAACACAAGTCAGCTTTTTCTTGGGTACCTGCAGCCTGAGATAGTGGAATGAGAGGAAAAAGTTAATGCTGTTGCCAACAATTTGTAGGGTGATTTTGAGCAGGTCAGCTACTATTTGAATCTTTTCTTCATCTATAAATTGAGAATACCACTTGTCCTTGCCTACTCTAAAAGGCTGTTGAAGATTGATTTAGACAATATGTGTTACTTGCCATGCCAGTGTAAGGCTTAGGATTTTAAGACTTCATTTTTTTTTTTTTTTTTTTTTTTGAGAGAGAGTGAGTGAGTGTGTGTGCACGTACAGATGAGGAAGGGGTGGAAGGAGAAGGAGAGAGAGAATCTCAAGCAGGCTCCTAAGACCAGCGTGGAGCCTGATGCGGGGCTTGATTTCAAGACCATGATATCGTGACCTGAACCGAAATCAAGAGTTGGATGCCCAACTGACTGAACCACCTACATGTCCTAGCACTTAATTTTTATGTAGTTTAAAATAGTTCAGTTGTATTCTCAAAGACCATGTTGCCTGTGTCACCTAATCAAGAAGTGTGGTTTTAATTTGCATTTCCCTAATGATTAGTGATATTGAGCATCTTCTTATGTAACCTGTTGGTTTTTTGTATATCTTCTTTGGAAAAATGTTTATTCAGGTTTTTTGTCCTCCCCCCGCTTTTTTTTTGCTTTTGAGTTATATGATTTCTTTATATATTTTGGGTATTAACTCCAAATCAGATATATGGTTTCAAAATCCTTTCTCCCATTTCATAGGTTGTCTTTTCACTTTGTTGATGGCTTCTTTCGCTTTATAGAAGCTTTTTAGTTTGATGTAATCCCACTGGATTCTTTTTGATTTTGTTGCTTGTGCTTTAGGCGTCATATCCAAAACATCATTACCAAGACCCGTGTCAGGGGGCTTTATTGCTATATTTTCTTCAGGAATTTCATGGTTTCAGGTTTTACATTTATGTCTAATCCACTTTGAGTTAATTTTTGTGAGTGGTGTGAGATGGGTCCAGCTTCATTCTTTTACATGCCAATATCTAAGTATCCCAGCACCATTGAAATAAGTCACCTAGAGAGAGACAGATACTTTATGATCTCATTTATATGTGAAATTAAAAAAAAAACCATCAAAAAACAAAAACACAAACTCATAGAAAAAAAAAATCAGACTTGTGGTCGTTTACCAGAGGTGGTAGGTAGGAGAGTGGGAATTGGAAGAAAGTGGTCAGAAGGTACAAACTTCTAGTTAGAAGATAAATAAGTACTAGAGATATAATGTGCAAGATGATGACTACAGTTAATACTGCTGTGTGATATATAAGAAAGGTGTTAGGAGAGTAAATCCTAGGAGTTGTCACGAACATTTTCTTCTTTCCTTTTTATTATATCTATATGAGATGATGGATCTTATTGTGGTGATCATTTCATAGTATATATAAATCAAGCCATCATGCTGTATGCCTTAAACTTATACAGTGATGTATGCCACATTTTTTAATAAAAGTGGAGGGGAGGAAGAATAAGTGCAACCTTTTATATTGTACTTCTTTTTATTTATGATGGAGTAATTAATAATACTTTAATGTGTTTGTTCATAAAATGAGAATCCCAATAACAGCTTGTGGAAACTTAATTAGTCATTCAGTGATATTTTGCATTATTACTACATAAATATATGTGCTTTTTTAGAATGTTCTTTTTGAGATCTTGAGCATTCTTGTAAGTAAAGCCTGAAGCTTAAACATCCACTTTTTTTGCATTTCTTGGTCTGATATTTCTATTATACCAGAAGGTTAGTATTCACATGGTTATTATCCCTTTCAGTTGGAACTAATGTGCACTTTGATGACTTTTGTTTTATCTCATTACCTTTTTGATTTGTTTTGTTTCCTAAGAATCCAGTGTGAAGACTTTGATTCATTTTTTGTGGAGCTCAGAAAGTTTAAGATGAATTAAAGGCATTCCTTTTGTAGGTTATCTCAGCTCAACCCATAAAAATTGCCCATCAATTATAGGAATGTTTTCAACCATCCCTGGCATATACTTCTAAGAAATTTTCACATTCAGTCAGTTTGACAGTTGAATCCATGAGCTCTTGGTCTAAAAGCCCTTGATACTAATTATTGTATTATGTTTGTCAAAGAACAGGAAAGAGATTAAGATAACAACGGTTTGCATAATTCAGGCTGTAACATAAAGCATAGAGAAGAAGCAAGTGTGGTTTGTGGTGTGTAAGCTATATGTAGAATACAAGTAGGAACTTTTTAAAACTAAAACATTCTCAAGATAGTTTCAGTGGTATGTATTTGAAGTACTTTGGAAACATTTCACCAAAGTATTAAGTTTGTAGTGGAATTAGGGGGAGTAAAAATTAATAATTTTAGAAAGTTTTTTTTAATTAAGCTAAAGTATTTCAATTGATTCAAATGGAAGCAAGTCTGATTTTGTGTGACAAATTATTACTTTCATTTGGTTGGGAAGGAAAAGGTAATTAGCACCTCACAAATCAACGTCAATGATAGGAAGCTCCATTGTAAATACACCAAATTTGAGGATTACTGTCCCTCAAAGAAGGTATACATTAAAGATGACATGATCGCTTATATTTATTTCATGAGCTTGATCCTTATCAGATTAGCCCAGGTCTGGTTAGAGTTATAAGCTGTTTTCAGCTGTATTGGTCCTTATTCAGTTTTCACAGTATGCAAATATACGCAGAAATAAAAAAAAAAAAAAGTCTTCCTAAGAAATAGCTTTGAAAACTAAGAAAGTCTATTGGAAACATAAAGCATTTTTGGCATCTTATATGTCATGCATGAAAAGTTAATGGAATTAGTTTTTACAGTGGCTTATGGAATTGGTCTCCTTATTCTACAGTCACACCTTGTATATGGGTAAATGGGTGGTTCATATAGTCATTTCTATGAAAAATTAATTCTTTTGTAGGAGAGCTGGCAATTTTGTCAAGAATTTATGATTTGGAGGTTGGTTTTCATGAAAATGGACTTTGTCTTAGCCAAATGCCTTAATAGCCAAACCTTTCAGTGTGTAACTATTCACCGGAACTACTTGATTTGGGTTTGATAAAAAGATGGAGATGGGAAAGGAGACTTGCTTGTCATTCTGTCTGCTGATGCATGAAAGGAAATATGGAAAACTTCATCTTTGCATATTGTGAGCCTGGTGGAGGACTAGTTTTGTCACTGAGGTTCTCTTAAATCCAGTTATCCTATCTTCTGTTTCCAACTTTCCCTCTGGGAACTTGTATATCATCCTTATCTTTGGACTCCATACTTTAAATATTGTTTGTCTTCCAAGGATATTATATCATTTTTAGTATGTTCTTCTAATGCAACATAGAATTACATATAAAAAAAGTTTCTGATCAGTGTGAAATCATCTGTAGTGCTACAAAGAATCTTAGCATTTTATTCCACTTTGGAAGCCATATTATATATACATAAACATGCACATTGTTCTTAAAAAATATGGAAAGTGTTGATTCTCATTTTGACTTGTAAGGAGTTCATTTTGGAGGCATTTTCCTGTAGTCCTGTTAGCAAGTATTGACCTGTAATCAAGCCAAAACAGGGTACCTGTGACACCAGTCCCTTTTTTATGTGAACATGGATTATAACTTTTTCAAAAAGTGAATGCCCAAGAAAAGAAGTCATCAGCAGAGGTTTATGAGTTACCAAAACAAAGAGTTCAAGCTGTGCTCACCACAAGGAGAAGTAGTTAAAAAATTAGAGAAGGTGTTTGAATTGATGAGCTGTTTGAATTGGTCTTCTGACCTCTGAAATGACCTTTTCCATTACCTTCTCTGGTTTGAAAGATAATTACTCTCTTCTTCTCTCGCCCTAAGGCAACCCTGGCCAGAATTTCAGCTTTGCCTTTTGAAGGGTGACGCTGTGGTGCAGTGTATTGGGTCAGGGTGTGACCTTACACATCTGTATTTCACTAGGACCACCGAATAGAGATGACCACCACTGTTGCTGGTGTCTCCCCAAATCCAAACCAGTCTGCATCTTGATAGCTCTTAAGAGCAGGAGGATCATTCTATTCTGCTGTAGAACTGTTTTTTTCATTGTCAGTTTTGGAGAACAGTGACTCTGTTATTCAGGTAGATAAAATGAGAAGTTATTTGAAAGAGGTTTAATATGGTATTATAGTCATTTTATACAATATACATTAGTTTACAGTTTACCCTATTTTTCAACATGTTTAGCTACTGTCTTATCTTAGCACCTCTGGAGTTGCAGCAATGAGCAACTTAGGGCATATAAATTTATTGTACATTGCTAAGGACTTTAATGAGAAGTGTAATAAATCCTTTAAGTAAGGACTAGTCATTATAGAAAGCTGATTTGCAACAGCTAAATGTTCACGTTATACTAGAGTGAGATATAAACACTCCTTTGTAACTTGCATGTCATTATAACACACAGATGTCTTGGCTCCAAGAGCACATGTATTATTAAATGAGTTCCGGCTTGGATTTATGCCAGGGTCGAGGTTTAGTGATCTTAAGTAAGAGCCCAGAACATCACACGATGGGAGGTCAAACAAACTGCCTTTTTATTAGGGGAGTTCTAGTCCATGCTTTAGAGTCTGTCACTGGTAAAGAATAGATGCCCAGTATAGTCTGTTCTACAACATACTTTAAGCTCTTTCATAACTAAAGAAAAAGACTTATCAGTACACGGAGACCTTGAGATATAAGTTGAAAATATTGCAGAAGGCTCTTACTTTAACACAAGTAGTGGCTTGTTTAGTTGCTTCAAGAACTGCTGCATTTTCCTCTATAGTTACCTGGGGAAGCTGCAGGTAGAGAGAGTGCATCTTTCCCTGTGTTTAAAAAACAGTGTGTAATGTTGTGGGGGAAGGGAGTAGCAGGAGGGAGAGGAAGAAGAGGAGGAAGGTTATATTCTAGGTCAGATCCCTAGGCCAGATTCTGAATTTTGAGGCCTCTGGTCTCTACTGGAAATGAATCCATGCAAGGATCTGGGTAGGAAGGAGGAAGCATGAGCCTGGGTTTTAAGGCTGTAAAGCATTGACTTTGACATTGCTGGATGCAAATACCAGTGGATATTGAACTGTGCTAATATTACTACTAGAACTGTTATTATTTTAGTTAGAGCTCTGATTACAGAATTACGTAAGTTTTGAGTGGTTTGCCCATAGTCCCTTTCCTTCTATATGCCCCTTTATTTTCAGTAGGCAGTTTTGCAGAATAGGAAGTTCTGTAGAAACACATGTATTGATTTATATCAGAAATGCTGGTATACCATGCTAAGTATACTTAGTATACTACTTGTATGTTGATTTATAAAGTTAATAAGACCTCTGTGACCAGAGTGAGAAGCTGGAGCATAGAAAGCTCATGTTTTTATCATATAATTAGAATGTTCTCTGTTTATCAAACTGCTCCTCACTTTGTTAAAACTGTGGTAACCCATCTAAATGGTATTAATACATTTTTGAAGTTGTACTGTATAATTATATTATCATTCTTTCAGTAATACACCAGACGTCGAATCTCAAATTTATATCTATTTGACATGAGCTTCTGGCATACGGTTGCTTGAGATTAAGACAACAACAACAACACCACCTCTTTTATCATAGAGACCAAGTCACAATATTTTATAAATGAATATAGGAGGCCCTAAAAGTGCAATCCTTGTGAGAGAAGAGAATAACTTACATGAGCCAAAATTTTCTGTGTTCCTGTGTCTAATATCAGGATATAATTCCGAGTCCAGAGTATTACCAATCAGTTAATATTCTAATATTAAATATTAAGTGAATATTTAAGCATTAGTATTTAGTTAACTAATATTAACAATCAATAATAAAATTGAATATTAAATCTATTTTCTTGAAAGAGCTCAAAACTCCCTTACAATGTTAAATGTCACAACTACCATCAAATCAAATCTAAAACCAAACGTTAGTTTGGTACGTGCTCAGTCTCATGATCATATTTGACAAACAGCATATCTGAAAGAATATTAAGGCCTTCACTTAAGCTTTACTTATAGTTGGAAACCTGGTGTTTGGCCAAGAAAGGAAGAAAATGATTAAATGAGAAAGTGGCTTAGTTCTTGCCTTCTCCAATGTCTTGTGTGTATTTCTGCCATTCTATCAAAAAGACAATACCACATTTTGCAGGATCAGCCACTTCCTCTCATGCTGTTGGGGTGAGTGGTGAGCAGACCTAGCATGAAGACTCAGGCTGACTGCCTTGGTGTGAGGCACATCAATTCCCAGACAGGATCTAGTGTTGAGCACATCAGAGGTCTTCCAACTGGCATCCGGACAAGGCCTGAACATGTGGAGAACAGATTTAGTCTGAGTTGACTGTGAGGCTCATTTCACCCTATATTAGGCCAAAGGTGGCAAGTCCTGCTACCAAGTGAAAGTTGCTTAGTACTAGTAGTGGGGCAGGGGGCAAAGATGGGTGGTAAAGAAACTAATGAATTTATAGCATAAGCAAAGAAGCATGTCATATTATCAAAGGCCAGAATCAGACCTTAAGAGCATCCATCCAAAGGCCATGCGAGTATTTTTAGGATTTTGTTTTTTGCACATTATCATGGAGGAAAAAACAGAAAAACAAAGATTGCTAAAGATGTGAAAGAAGAGACAAACCATAATATCCCACTTTATTCTTAATTGGCAATCTTCTCTCTTCACTTCTAGGCCAGATGGCCACAGACTGATATTATAATGAGAGGCCTGAGATCCACAATTAATTATTGAAGCTTCAGAAAAGCAACCCCAGTGGGCACATCACCAAGAAACAGACTTCAGAGGAAGTCAGACCTGATATTGCAGAGGACAAACCTCATTACAATTAACATTTGCAATGCTTAATACACTAAATAATAAACAAAGTCTACATTTTCAGTAGTCATGGCTTGAGTTGACTTTGGTATTGTTTTGACATTAAACAAATTTTGTGTATAGAAAATCTAGATCTGATTTGGATGCTTGGTAGAAGGTTAATCATCTAATTGTTTCCAGAAAGACTTTTCCCATAAATATCTTCCATCATTTGCTACTGAGTATATTTACTATTGTTTTACAGAAATTTACCATTGATCTGCTGAAAAAAAAGCTTTTTTGATGTGGAATGATTAGGTTGGTAATCTGAAATGGATGCTATCTATGGGTCATGTGTCTACTAGAGAATTTCTGTGGATTTTAAACCAATGCTGACTTTGGATAGCTTTAGCCCTAGGTGCAATAGATACATTAGTTTTGGGAGTTTCAAAAAAAATATTAAAGAATCATAGCTAATTTTAATGAAGAAGGAAAGGTGAATCCGTGTTGTTCAGGCACTTCAGGTTGCCTATATGATATCCAGTATTCTTTTTCTTATTTATTAGTGGAACTCCAATTTTATGTGGGGGTTGGGGAAAGGAGTGGGTGGGTGAAGTTTTATTGGTACCTCATTTTTATTTTTATTTTTTTATTTTTTTAATTTATTTATTTTGAGAGAGAGACGATAGCAGGGGAGGGACAGAAAGAGAGGGAGAGAGAGAATCCCAAGCAGGCTCTGCACTGTCAGCACAGAGCCCGATGCAGGGCTTGAATCCATGAACCGTGAGATCATGACCTGAGCTGAAACCAAGAGTTGGATGCTCAACTGACTGAGCTACCCAGGTGCCCCAGTACCTCATTTTTAAAGCTCCATATTCTAGGCTCTCACTCAGCTCAGAGTGGACATGTGCTACAGTTCTGGCCAGTGAAATGGAGGTGGAAGCCCTCCTGTCTTTGATGTTCCATCACTCCCGATTCCTAGCTGCGAGGTTTCTGGCCTCTTTTCCCCTGTCAGCTGCAGCGTTGCCTACCATAAGGGATAACAAGGACTTGCATTGATGGGTGTTCTTGCCAGTTCCAGGGCCACCGTTCCTTTGGCTCCCCAGTGCCCTGATCTCAGCTCTGTTCAAACCTCCAGATATTTCCTCAGCTGAGGACTCTAATGTATATCCTTTGTTTCCTGGGCTTTCTAGTGACCTACGCACATTCTCTTAGGCTGGGATTGACTCTTCAGCTTGAGATATAGTCTGAGTGGATTCCCTTCGTCTTGGCAGTTTTCCACTTCAAGGGTTCTTGTGTGTAGTCCCTCATTTGCTGTTACGAAGGCAGCATGGGTAGGGATCTAGAATAGTGGCTCTAGAGTCAGACTGACCTGGATCTGAATTCTGGGAGTTACTTGATCTCGCCATTCCTCAGTTTCCCAAGCTGTAAAATTAGGATAATATGATACTGTTGTAAGGATTAAATGAAGTAATATTGTAAGGCAGTTGGCCCAATGCCTGGGCATGTAATAAGCACTCAGTAAAGTCGAAATGATTGATGTGTTAATGATGATTGTTATACTAAACCAAAACCGAACATTGAATAGAGTTATTTTCTTCCTTCTAAAGAATGTGAATCTAAGACAGTTTGATCATGTACTGTCAGAACTGGTGCCAAATCTGTGGGTCTAAAACTCCATGGGGCAGGACCCATGTTAGTCTCATTCATTGCTGTCTCCCTAGTATCTGACAGAGGGCCTGGCATAGAATAATAAGAACAATAACTAACATTTATTGAACACTTAATTTGTATTCAGTCTGTTTAAAGCGCTTCACGTAAATCAACTCATTTCCTTCTAAAGAACAATGGGATAGGTATTATTATTATTATTCCCATTTTGGAGCTAGACTCAAGTCTAGAGAAATTAAGTAAGTAGCCCAAGGTCACATGTCTTAACTGGCAAAGCAGAATGCCAGTAGTCTGGTTCCAGAGCTCCATTGTCTTTCATTAAGTATTCATTGGCTACATGGGGGCAGGAAAGGCGGGAGAAAAGGGTGAAATCCTGTATCTTGGCTTCTTGTATTTGAGGTTGGTTATGGTACTTGCATCATAGAAGTGGATTTTTGCCTCTGCTTTAGAAAGGGTTGTTGCCTTGAATGATTAATTTTGGGGAGAACATAATGCATTATTTGTTCCCTGGGGCTTCTGTAAAGTCAGCAGTAAAGTGGGTGGGGGGCAGGGGTGTGTGCATGAATTACCACCCATAGCAAGTAGATCGGTACTAAAATAGTGTTGGTTACAGGCAGGTTGGTTTTCCAAAACATGTAATTTCACTGTTTGAAACTCAGCATGCTTCACCAGTAAATAGCTAAGTTACCCAGTAAAGCATAGCTGGAGTGGTCATAGGGCCTAGAGCCCTAGGGAGGCATTGGGGGCTGGGTGGAGAGAGGTCTCAATGACAGGAAGCCAACAGTGAGGGCTTAGAATGGCCTCAAGTTTGACTGTTTTTGAGACTTTTACTATGAAAAATTCCTAAAATTTGATTAGTAAGATTCTGTATCATTGGAGGGCATAGCATGTGTCTGTGTTAGAGAACAAGGGCATTTTCTGGGACCTTTTTCTCCATATATAATCTGGAAATGAAACATATTTAAGATGAGGTAAGCACACCCATTCAGATGTATTTATTAGGCCTGTTTCCTTTTTACAATAAGAATTAAGAAAACAAATTATATCATGTTTGGCCAATAATAGAAGTACCTCTTTCTTAAACGCCAGTTTATAGAATTGAATTTATTTCTGAGTTTACCTTCCACAATAACACTGTCTTTCTGAAATTTTGATCTTTTCTTTTCTCACCAAGAACCGTAATATTCTGAATAACCAAAATGGTATTTGCACTTTACCTATAGGAAGATTCTGTATATCCTCATTTCAGACTTTGCCCTAACCTCTGTCTAACCTTGGGAAAGTCACCCGGTTTACTGCAGCCTCAATGTTCTCATTTCTCTAGTAGGGATAATAGGGTTGAGTACTAAATGACATGATGGACACAAAACTCTGAATGTAACTAATGCAACATACCAAGTGTTCAGGAAATGATATTTATTATTAAATATTATTAAAAACAATGCATTCTTAGTGTTTCATGTATTTAATAACACACTGTAGAATAAATGTAATAAATTTTAAAGGTAAGAGGGCTATTATAGGTGGACAATTTAGCACCAGTGGGAAGTAACAACTGATTGTGTGAATAGAAGAAAGAAGACAGCAGCTATAAAATTAGATACAAAAGCAACAATTGTGCAATAGTTATAGCTATGTAGTGTAGGATCAAAAGAGCTTTCCACCTCTTTATAATTTCTTCCAGCTGGATGAATGTACAGCCTAATACAACAATTGATGTTCATAATAGTGACTTCTTTGAGTCATCAGGAAAAGATTAAATTATGAGAAATGCACTCCATTTAAGAAGGCAGTGGAGTTGGAGGACAATTTAGAAAGATTTTCCTTTAAAATAGTACCTGCTTTACTCATGGCTCTATAAACCCTCAGCTTTTGTGAAAATCCCTGCTGTTGCATATGACTGAGATTTTAAAGGGCTGGAAACCATGCTAGACCTCAACTGCAGTGCTGGGGTAAGAATGGCTGTGCCATTAGACAAGGCATGTTCTTTATGCTTTTCAGATGATGTTATGTTCTGGAGGGTTCATCTTTGTCTCCATCCACAAAGCAGCTGAGCTAAAGGGAAGAAGGGCTGAGTGGCCCTTGCTGTACTGACAGTGCCAGACTGGATCTAAGTACATGTTTTACTCTGGACTTAAGCAGGACTTAAGAGCCTTTTGACTCCTTGTCGGGGGTCAGGTTTGCCCCTGCCCCTCACGTCTTCCTGCCTGCTCTGCAAGGGAGGCAGTGTTGTCTAGTGGTTAAGAGTGTGGGTTTTGAGATCTACCAGTTAGGCATGCTTTGGATTGTCAGTGACTGAAACCCAACTCAGACTGGCTTAAACAATAAGGCAGTGTGTGGGCCCATATAACTGAAAGTCCAGAGGGTTCAGGGTTGTCTGTCCAGTGGCTTCCGTTCGGTTGCCTGGTGACTCTCTTGGCTTTGCCTTCCTCTGTGTTTTGGTTTCATCCTCGGGCTGGTAGTAGTGAGATGTCTACAGCCGTGCTGGATCCCACAGCTGCATGTGACATCTAGAGGCTTATTCTTGGAGGAAGTAAATTCTAAGAGCCTCCAACAGACTTTTCCTTGAAATTTCTTTCTGGCCTGTATTGGGTCAGCCGCTCATTTTGGAGGCAATCTCTGAAACTGGAGTAATGATGAATATTGGATATCTTAGGCTAAGTCCCTGAGCCAGTCATTGCCAAGAGGGATGGGATTATAATGATTGCTTTAGACAAATCGTGATTTATCTCTAGTGTTGGAGTCAAACTACCTAGATCACAACAGCTGCTCTGCTGTGGGTGAATAGGTGTCAAAGATAACGCAGTATTCTCTCTAGAGTCAAACAGACTTGTTCTCAGGTTTTAGCTCTGCCATTTACTAGGCTGTTACCAGCCTAACATTTGTGGGGCTTGAGGGAAGAATCCAAGTGATGGCTCACATATGCTATGTGGACACATTTTTAAAAGTTATAAATCAAGCCAATTGTTTCTATCCTGACAAATATACCTTTATAATGATCTGGCAGGTCATATTTGAATTTGAATACTTGGATACCTCAGAGTTCTGCATACAACATGGTTACATAAGGAGAGTGGGACCCAGGCTTGCATTCTGTGTCTGTAGCTTTCCCCTGCCTCTGTCTCACACTACAAAGTGTTGACATGCCAGGTGACAAGTCCAGGCTATGTCTTTCCTACCCAGAAAGCCACCCCTTGTCCACCCCTTGGGCATAGACTTGTGAGCATGTGGCACCTGCTCTAAAGTCATCTCTAGGGAGGGATTTGGGGAAGAGGCCCACAGAGGCTGTGGAGATGAGCTTAGGGCAGTTTGGCAGGGAATTCTGAGCTAATCAGAGCATGTCTAGAAAGGGAATGCAGGATTCTTGGTTAATACATTTCCTTGACCTTATGGACTATTGTACCCACAGAGAGGAGTACAGGGAGGACTCTGGCCTTTCAAAACTCAAACCCAGGGTAAAGGTTTCTCTCTCTGGTATCAGGACAATTCTGATGAACTATAAAGACCACGGCAAGTGACAATTCTGCTGAGACTCGGTTTTCTTCTGTAAAGGGGGTTAATACCCCTAATACCCAGTTCACCAAGTTGTGAAGGTTAAGTGAGGTGAGGTATGCCAAGTACTCACAAAATGCCAGCTACTTTTAGTGTCTTTGGGCACCCAGTGCACAGGTGTTCCCTGGCTCTGATGATCACTTATGCAAAGACCTTGGGCAAGCCACTCCATCTCCCCAAACCTTACTTCCTCATCTTTGGATGGTGATGCTGAATTAGGATGTAAATGGGAGGGAACATAAAATAACAGCAGCACAGCCTGTGCAGTGGTCGTGACTGTCAGGAAACTTCTGTGTTCCTGATGAGATAAAGTAGAGGTTCTGGATCACTAAGGCCCTCCATAATTTTCCAGGTAAAATCTGCTTCTGACTAGATAATATGTTTGTACCATAGAGAAAGTCCATTTACTAAACCAGAAGGAAATCTTTCACAAATTATCCCCTGTTTCCCCCCTACTTCAAAGTATTGCCTCTGTGTCCCACCTCTTACCCATGGCAGTCTGAGAAAGTTAAAGTTGTTTTTCCTAGATTTTTATTTCAGCAAAATTATCCCCATAGCAATAATTAACCATGGCATTAGAGACACTAGAAAACTGTTAATGGTGAAAAACACCCCCATGTGGTGTGGTAACTAGGCTGTTGACTTTTTCAAAAAAGGCAACATCAGTGTTGAATTGGAGTTCCAACTAACACAAGATCAGAACCACAGGGGATTGTAAGTAAAATCTGGGTTGGCCTCCTTTGTGTTCTGTTCTAACAGAGCTGTTAGTGATAAGTGGTTGCTTATTTGGCTCAACATATTTTGTTACAACATAAAAAAGGAAGTTATTTAATTAGTACTATTGAGTAAATCAATATATCTGCCTTTATGTATTTAATAACAAGCTATTTCAGGAGGATTTCGAGTATGCGGAGATAATAAAATTATTATGCTGAGGACTAACACTATCAAAGCAGAAGCATGGGATCAGACACAAACACACGCACACACACACCCCATTAATTTAAGATGTGTTTATGTGATATTAGTGTTCTTTGGTAAACAATGTCTGTTTTATCTTGGAGATAAATATTTTTAGTTATAGTACACAGAGGAAAGGCAACTAAGTATCTTGGGACTGAATTAGGGATGGTAAGTTTTAAAAATTGAAGTTCTAAGTTTTAAGTCCTTGAAACTATTTGGTAACTTCAAATTTCTCACAGGTTTTGAATTTGAATGTAGGAACTGGAATTGATTGTGTATGAAAAGAAAAACATGCGGGGCACCTGGGTGGCTCAGTCAGTTAAGCATCTGAGTTGGGGCTCCGGTCATAATCTTGCAGTTTGGTTCCTGGGTTCCACCCCCACATGGGGGCTGGGGCTCTCTCTTTCCCTCTCTTTCTCTGTGCTCCTCGTCCACTTGTGCTCTCTCACTCTCTCTCTCTCAAAAGTTAATAAAAAAAAACTTAAAAGAAAGAAATATATACCTTTAATTAAGACAGCATTATTTTCACAGTGGCAGCTGTATTGCTGAAATTATGAATGGAAGGAAAGACATGTAACAAAAGAAATAAGATGAATCTTTTCTCTAACCTGTGCCTGTACTCATTTATATTAGTCCTTTACAAAGAGTCATTTTTAAGCTGTAATTGGAAGACTCTCTTACTTTGTTCTATGACTATGTTTTAGAGTTAAAAAAAGCAAAATTCGAGTCAGAACCAGGATGTCCCTTGTTTTTTCTCTCTCTCCCCTGAAGTATTTGTTTTTGTATCTTAGGTATGGGTAAATAGCTATGTCTTTTAGATCAAATGGAAAGTTTAGGATTGCTGTCAGAGATAACAAAATGAGTGTAGGATCATGAATATAGAATCCCATTAAATAATGTCTCTGAGTTTCCCACAGTGTCAGATGAGCCTTTGATTGAAAAGTGGCAAGATGTAATATCACCCAAAGAGTTCAAGTTTTTCTTTTTTCTTTTTCAAGTTTTTGAATAGAACAAATACAGATGCCATAAATATCAATTATTTTAACTGGAATTAAAATAAAAATTTAAAAAGCCAAAGAAACCTGATTCTGAATTTGAGATGATTTTTCTTAATAAAATATGTTTGTAGAACAAATGAGTCATACTGTTAATTAGTAGGATGAGAAGTAAGTAGGGCCAACACTTGGTCTCCATGGTGTGCGGTGGAGAATGTGTATGTAGCCCTTGAGCGGGAGCTATAGGTACACTCCAGAAGTATTTTAAACTTTGTTTTCTGGGAAGCCTCTTCTTTGGCTTCTGTGGGGCTCTTCAGACATTGTTTACACAGAGGGTCATCTTTCTGGAAATCCATGGGATACGCTGATGAATGAGTCACAGAAGCAATTAGCTTTGTAATACTGAGAATTATTGGCAAGAGTCCACATATTTTCTAAGATACAAGAGGAACGACAAGAATGAAATTAGCTTATGCTTGCTTGCTCAGAGGAGTTTTTACCTCCACAAAACTTGTCTCTTATTATAGATACACTCTGAGAAGTGATGTGGGGCAGTTTGTGGTACCTTTCTTCTGCTTGGCCTAAGAGGATTTTGATTAAGAATTTCTCTGAACCAAAGAATAAGAACTCATGAATCTTGGCTAACAGTGTTAATAAGCCCTTCCACTATGTTTAATCAATGAGAAATGTCACTGTACTCATTTCCATACATTATGACATCAGATGCCTTCTGAAACTAATTTGTTGATGGAATAAAGTATAATTTTTGTACTTAAACTATTTCACAAAATATACAGAAAGCATGTATCCTAGGATAGTCCTCTGAATTTTCCTCAGCCAGCTGACAATTTTGAACTCAAGATTAATTTGTCTGGAAACATGAAAGATTTATCTGCAGCAAAACTTCGCTGAAATTGTGTCTGAAAAGAGTGTTATTGAAAGAACCCATTATCTCTATTTAGAGTTTAAAAAATACAATCTAACTTTCATTTAAGAACTTTTAGTCAACACTCTTAAAAGTGTCCTTTCCATAAATGACCCTATCATTTGCCAAATAGTTGCCATTTGTAGATCAATAGAAGTCCACAGAAGTTAAGTGACTTGTCAGAATAACCCAGCAAGTGGCAGAATCAGAAGAAGATTCCAAGCTTTTAATTTCTAGTCTTTTGCTCTAAGACAATTAGCTAGTTCTCTCCTGAGCTTTAGCGCACGAAAAGTTACATGGAGCTTCCAGATGTACTTTGTGAAAAGGACACTTGTCTAGCTTGGATGAATCTGTGCTTTTTTTTTTTTTTAAATAGTATTTATTACAGAAAATTTCTAGTTTGGGCTAAACTATTTATGTTACTCTTTATCTAAGAAGGAATAGAAAACTCAGCTGAGGAAAGGTGAAGGAAACACATCTGTAAAGTTGATTTTCTGAATGAGAGAAAAAAGTGAAAGCTAAAACAAACTTAGGTGACTTTTTAAAAACCTGGCTCTCAGAACATTGTGCCAGTGTACCTGTTTATTCATTTGATGCGTAAGTTTTTTCTTGAGAGTATCTCACATCAGTGTATATAATTAGACTTGTACTTAAAATTCTAGTCCATTTGAAGAATTCGTAGAGTTAGCCTACCATTTTGGAGAGAATGTTTATATTAATTATTCTGTACCCATTTCTCTTTGTGAAAGATCCTTCTCTGCTTTTAGGCTAAAATAAGTAACAAGAAGCTGAGGATTGTAGCTAATTGTCTAGAACACAGGATTAGAAATCCAATTCTGACAGAAGCCAAATGAGTTACACTGAATTTGGCACAGGGTGTAAAAGGAACTGGTCTCTGTTAATGACATGTTCTTGTTCACAAGCAGGTGTTTGCCCAAGGGGAGTATACTTGCACTTCTTTGTAAATGTTATGGAAGAGTGGTTCACTGGAATAGGTGAACATTTCTCAATTTCACACCCAGGATATGTCATGGTGATTCTTCTAGTGCTCTGGGTTCAGTGGGCTTTTGCTAGGAGTAGAAGAGATAGGATTCCAGAAACTATAGCACCCTCCTTATTTGGTGTTTCTGACTTTAAGGGGAGGCTGTTGTCCCTGTCCTTAATTAATTAGACTGCTTCTCAATCCAGTGTCTTTGAAAGGCAGCATTTGTGAAGTGTGTCAAGTGCTAGGGTTTTTCCCTTTTCTGCCAGGAGGCTTTTTGGACGCAGTGGGAATGGAATTAGGGGATCAGGAGTACAGTGCTAAAATAGTTGTTAGAAAGGCCTCATTGTTGATTGCTGAGGGGGAAAGAAGAGAAAAGTTCAAGAAATGAAAAGCAGCTCCTTTCCCCCTTGAGATCTCTCTTTCCGTTGCTGTATGGCTCTTTACACCAGCCAGCGTCTCTCAGCATTGTTCTAGCAGTTTGTTTAACTATCAACTTTTATTTAATTCATCCTTTTGGAAGTTTCTCTAGAGCAGTGGTTCTGAATGCTACTGGCATTCAGAGGGTAGAGACCAGGGAAGCCACTAAACTTCCTACACTGCATAGGACAGCCCCAAATCAAGCAGGGGGCCCCAGGTGTCAATAGTACTCACATTGAGAAACTCTGCTCTAGATGAAGAAATTAAAAGACTTTTGAAAGGACTGGCCTGTCTTTGCAAATTTATAGCCGGTTTGTACAAGTAGTTGTTCAAAATATCCCACTCCAGGTAGTGTAGGCACTGAGTTGTTTTGTTTTTGTTTTGAGCACTTCCTTACTTCCTGGTACTATGAGACACTCCAGGCTCATCTTCTCTATTTCCTGCGCCAGCCCTAGAATCAGCTCTTTCCGCAGGGAGGCCTGGTTCTTTTGTGGGAGAGTAGTATTAGAAGCCACGGTCTGGCTGCTGGGTATGCTCACTGACATGGAGTTTTCAACTCCATAATCTAAACTTGGTTTGTTCATTAGATCATTTTTTAAATCTTGGTCTTTACCATATACATGCATTTACTTTAAAAATATTTTTCTGATGTTTGAGCTTATATGGAACATTCAGATTACCCAAGTAATACTGAAATTTGAAATAACATTTTTATAAATGAATGAAATCTCTAATAATGTGATTTGTAAACTTTATTTCTTCTTTTATAACATAGTGATGGTATTTGAGACCATTCTTGGCTTAAGCCAATTTTTGTTATTAAGCATGTACCACACGTAGTTTTATTTCATGTTTCCCTATAGCAGGAAGGTGCTTCGTCCTGCCCTGTTAACATACAGATAATTTGTTCTGAAGTACGTGAAAATCTGCATAATGGTGACCCTTGCTTTTTGATTAAGTTAAATTTACTTGATAGTCTTTAGTCCTTCATTAGTAAATGTTCACATCTCTGTAGAAATTTAAGGTTTAACTTTTCCTAAGATGATGTCTAAAATTTCCTGGCTTTGCCTTTAAGTGCTATGCTTAGTTAAGAAGCTGTCTCCTATACCCATGACCAATCTGCATAACTTATCAGGGTTTTCTCTTTAAGAAACATGGACTTTTAAAACATTACAGGTGCAAGCAAAAATAATTTCGGTTTTAAAACAGTGCAATTATTTTTTTCTTATTTGCTTAAATGTTTATTTTTTATGTATTGAGAGAATTCTGAGATTTATTTAGATACAAATTTTATAGTTTATTGTACTTGAGTATACATTTGAAGAAAAAATACAAATAAATTATTCAAGATATTCTTGTTTTTAAAGTTTATTTATTTATTTTTGAGAGAACAAGTAGGGGAGGGGCAGAGGGAGAGTGGGAGATAGAATCCCAAGCAGGCTCTGCACTGTCAGCCCAGAGCCCAATGCAGGGTTTAAACTCACAACTGAGATCATGACCTGAGCTGAAATCAAGTGTCGGATGTTTAACCAACCGAGGCACCCAGGCATCTCTGTTCAAGATATTCTTAAAACTTTCTTCACGTTAAGAATCTGTTTCAGATCACTTTAAAACTTAGAGTTCTCCATGTTTATATTTTTCCGAACAGTATTGTCCTTTGTGTCATCCGCTGGTTTGGTAATATACCATTATTAAAAAAGAACTTATTGAGGTGAAGTTCACATAACATAAAATCAACCATTTTAAAGTGAACAATTCATTGGCATTTATTACATTTACAGCGTTGTTTAATAGTCACTTCTATTTAGTCCCCTAAAATTTCTATCACCCCAAGGGAAACCCCTTACCCGTTAAGTCATTTCTCCAATTGCCCCTTTCCCCTAGCTCCTGGCACCCACCAATCTGAGTTCTGCCTCTATGGATTTATTTATTCTGGATATTTCATATAAATGTAATCCTATAGCTTGTGACATTTTCTGGCTGGCTTCTTTCACTTAGCATAAAGTTTTGGAGGTTTATCCACATTGTAGCATGTATCAGTACTTCATTCCTTTTTATGGCTGAATAAAATATTCCATTGTGTGGATATATCAATTTGTTGATTCATTCATTTGTTAATGGATATTTGAGCTGTTTCCACCTTTCGACTACTGTGAATAATGTTGGTGTGAACATGTGTGTGTATTTGTTTGAGTACCTGTTTTTAGTTCTTTTGGGCATATACTTTGGAAAGGGATTGTGGGATTATATGATAATTCTATGTTTAATTTTTGAGGAACTATTAAACTGTTTTCTACAGTAGGGGAATAATTTTAAAAAATTATTCTTAACTTTATGTCTGTTACCTAAATCAAAATAGTTTGGAAGCATACTCTCTTTAGTGCTTTGATTTTATTAAAAAATAGATTATTCTATAACATGTCCATTGTTTTTTACACTTAAAAAAACATGTTTGGATAATTCCCATGTTCCTCTCAGGAGAGTTTGTAAGACTCTCAGAAAGAGTGGAGGCTTAATTCGTCTTCTGCTCTAAGACAATTAACCAGCTCTCCCCAGAGCTTTGCATGACCAATTTAAATGTTCAGACACAGCATCTGCTTTCCGTATGATTTGATAAAAAACAAAACAAAAACAAGCAAAAAATTTTACTGGGTGTTCAATAACCTTTTATATAGTATACTTAAAGAGATTGTAAATATTTCATTCACTCTGAATAGGAAAAAAAAGACATCAGCACTTTAAGACGTACCTATCCATGAAATAAAATGCTGGTTTCTCCTTTCTCATTTTGTTGGAGTTTTTTTTTTTTTTTTTTTTTAATGTTTGCTTATTTTTGAGAGAGAGGGAGAATGTGAGCAGGGAAGGGGCAGAGAGAGAGGGAGACACAGAATCCAAAGGAGGCTCCAGGCCCTGATCTGTCAGCACACAGCCCGACTCGGAGCTCAAACTCATGAACCATGAGATCATGACCTGAACCAAAGTCTGACGCTTAACTGACTGAGCCACCCAGGTGCCCCTATGTTGTGGGAGTTTTAAAGATTGGCCTAAGAAAGATATTCTTTTGCACTGGACTCTTGTAACTTCACACAGCATAAGTCCTTACCAAGTGGATTCAGATATAGTGCGTGCGTTCTGTGGTATTTACTGTTAGCAGCTTATTGTTTTCTGAGTTCTTCATTTATATGAGCTTTATATTTCCAAAGACACAGAAAAGGAGTCAGGGATCCTATCTATATTAGCTTTCTGATATCCTTAAATGAGTCAACAGGGTACTGGTTTATTACAGATGTTTACAGTACTTTACTTGCTGAACTGAATTGATGGTGAATTCTCCAGACAAGAGACCTCATGAATGCAGGAAGTGTGTTTGTCTGGTTCATGGGGATATTGCCAGCACCTAACACTCATAATAAATAATAAATATTTACTGAATGAGTGAACAAACTCTAATGTGTAACGCTAAGTATTTTCTGAGTACTGGTGGAGGCCAGTTTTCTGAAGCTGATTGTTCTCATATCAAAGGTCATTTTAATTTTAATTCTATATTTGGTATCTATGATATTTAAACATGAAGATATGTAATTTTTCCTTGGGTTAGGTACATCATGTTAATTGTTAAGTAATAAAAATCTAAATTAAAAACCTTCACTCTAGTTTGATTACACAAGAACATTTTATTGGGATAATACTTGGTTATTTGTTTGCCTCTCCTATTGTGAAATGTTTCCATTCTATTTAATATATAAAATATTCCATATTAGTATTCATAATCATGGCTGTGTTTTATGTCCCAGGTGTATTTTGTGTTTATATTTGAAGTCAATCAAAGCTCTTTTTGCAATCATTTCCTTGATTAAATAAATGTATAAAGTTTTTGACAAAAAATATGTGTCGTTATAGGAGGTGGAGCCATATAATACTCCTTGAGGGTTGGCATTGGGAGATGGTCCATAGTAAATTTAACTCTAAGTTGCCGCAATTATTAGTTACTAGAAATATTCCCCTATGGAGAACACACTTACCTGAAAACACCATGGGCTGACAGTAAAAACTATTACAGGATATTGACTTGGGAAAGCAGTTTAATTTGAAACTATGAAAGTTTGAAGTGTTCACATTATTTCTGGCAGTGACAAAAAGTGATGAGTTCAACTTGCCTTTAACTGAACTTTAAAAGAAAATCTGTGCTTAGGCATATACTTATGGAAAAACATTTAAAGATTCTAAGTGGGTTCTTTAAAACCTACTTCACACAAATGAAGATATTACTTGGAACAAGCCAGAATGAGGATACCTAGAAAAAGTGAAAGACTATATCTGGAATGGCAGCTCTTACATAATGGAATTGCTCTTCTGGATTTGGCTCAAGAAACACCCATGAAATCCCTGATCTGTCCACTTTAAAAAAATGTTTTTTATTAGGAAACATTTAAAGAAAGTCTGAGTGAGTAGATCAACTACAAAAACTACATTTTGCATGTTAACCTTTTTAGAATTTACAACTATAGGGCCAAGCCAGGAGAAAATGGGTGATAGAAGGGTGTGTGCTTGTGTGTGATGAACAAAATAGAAGGCCTGGGCCAACCCTAGCCTGGGGAATCCAGAGGGTCTGCATAAAGAGTAATGGATTTATATTTTGTCAGGATTTACCAAGATCTTTTCTTTTGTTTTCTTTTGTTTTCTTTTGCTTTCTTTTGTTTTCTTTTGTTTTCTTTTGCTTTCTTTTGTTTTCTTTTGTTTTCTTTTCTTTTCTTTTCTTTTCTTTTCTTTTCTTTTCTTTTCTTTTCTTTTCTTTTCCTTTCCTTTCCTTTCCTTTCCTTTCCTTTCCTTTCCTTTCCTCTTTTCTCATCCATCTATCTATCATCATTCTTTTAAAGAATTTGCCAAGATTTCTTAAAGAAAGTGGTGTGCCCAGGCTTTCCTTGTGTTTAGTTGTCTGTGGCCTGAGGATTGAGGTTATGTTGTTTAGCTGAACAGACAGTCAATTAATTGAGAAGACAAAATCAAACCAAACTGGTTGCTTGGAGTCATGTAGTCCAAAACACAGATGTGCAAAGGCTTAGATTTTCCCTTTGCAACCAATTGTGCTGGACTTGTAGGTATGGAAGTGAAATAGCAAAGGGAATTTCTGCATTAACTTTCAGAGGTGGGAATGCCTATATCTTGCTTTGTAGATCTAGTTTCAATTAGGGTCCATATGAAAGAAAAAAATTATTGTATTGTTTGGAACAGTGAATGAAGTAGGCGGTGAAGTATTTCCTTGTTACCATGATACCTTCCAGTTCTAAAAATTCTGAGATTCTAGACTGTGAGTTTATACAGTATCTCTGGGAACCATGATGTCCTCTTACCATTGCCCTTAATCTTTTATTTTTGTTTGAAATGAAGTTAGTCAAATTCCTCTACACTGGAACAAATTTCAGCTTGTGAAGTGGGCTGTTGCAACCAGAGGTAAACAAAGTTAAAGTAATGGTTTTCAGGTATTTTAGGCTTTTGAGCTATTCTGTGTTAGCCAATCAGAAAAGCTTAATGTATATAGATTGATATCTATCAAATATTATACAAATGTAAAGATGCTCAATTCACTTATGGAGAAATTAAACCTAAAATTTTAAGTTTGATCTTTCTGTAGATACAGTGCTCTCTGAAATTCTGCATTGACATTTCTGTTTTATGAAAGTGTATGAAAGTTTTACTTTTTATTAATTTGTTTAATGTTTATTTACGTATTTTGAGAGAGAAAGTGAGAGAGAGTGCATGTGAGAGGGGGAGGGGCAGACAGAGTGGGAGCACAAAGCCCAATGCTAGGCTTGATCCCATGAACCCAGAGATCATGACCTGGGCTAAAATCAAGAGTCTGACGCTTAACTGACTGAGCCACCCAGGCATCCCTGAAAATTTTACTTTTAAATTATGTAATCTTTTTCTAGATGTATCTATTGCCTGTGGCTCAATGGCCATAAGATAAATCTTATGGTATAGTATCCTCAAGTATTTTTAGATGTGCTAACTTTAAAGTATGCTTCATGCTTTTATTTATTTTTAAAGTATATATTTATTTATTTATTTGTTTATTTTCATAGGGAGAGGGAGTGTGAGTGGGGAAAGGGTAGAGGGAGAGAGATAGAATCCCAAGCAGGCTCTGTGTTGTCAGCACAGAGCCTGACAACAAGGCTCAATCTCACGAACCGCAAGACCACGACCTGAGCCGAAATCAAGAGTCGGATGCTTAACTGAACCACCCAGGCACCCCTGCTTCATGCTTTTAAATGACTATTGTTGTTATCTTGTTAAATTAAAATTATACTCCATCTATAATATATCCAAATTATATTATATGTGTATATATCCAATATATAATATATATATTATATCCAATATATATACATATTTTATATTGTATAATATATCATGGGACTCATTCTATAAATTTTGCTATCTGCTTTGGCTAATAGAATTGCTTAAAAGCCTAAAATACTTGAAAAACATGATTTAACTTTACATAGAGGGAGACATCATTATCAGAAAAGCTAAGTCAAGATGAAACAAAAATAAGCCTCATGAAAATGAGGGACTTTTTTTTTTGACAGTGTAGATAAGATTTCAGATTTATTTCTTGCTTTTCCATGTACTCTCTGATTCAGTTTCCTCTTCTGTGAAAGAATAATAATAATAATCTATGTCGTTCATAGTACATAGGATGAAAATAATAAATATGTAGTGGGTATGAAACTATAAAACTTCTTTACAGTTATGTAAAGACTTTTTTTTTGGAAGGGTGAGGAGTAGTTTTCATGAACTTAAGTTTTTCCTCAGAACTTTTAAAGGTCTCCATTTAAATGATCCAATTGAAAATATGATAGCAGCTGGATAATAATTTTTTCTGCATTGGAGTACAGAAAGATACATTAGTATTTTTTAAATTATTTTGATAGATTGTAAGTATGGAGTGCTAGTGATTTCCTCCTCCATTTTTATACTACATATTCAATCAATATTTAATTATATATGGCATATTTACCCAGTTCTTGTTTAATTTTATTTAATTTGGATAATGAGTTCATTACATGGCTGTTATTATCCCTATTTCCAGTGAGAAAACGTAGGCTTACAAACTCATTCTTTCTATTACTTTCTCTACCAACCCCAGGTTCCATGATGGTATGTGTCACTGATCAGGCTTTACAGTCTAATTGTTAATTATGTTGTTCTTTTAGAACCTGCCAAAAGCCAGTTCTCCCATAAAAGCCACAGCTCCTGTGTGTTTCTCAGTTATTTGGTGGCAGCTTTATATAGAGATAGGGACCTTATTACCTGTAGTTTTATTTCAGAGATAAGCCTTCAGAAAGGCTGAGTCTGTATGGAAACAGTAAGTATGAATGGTTCTGCTTTCTTCAACTTTTTCCCATTAATCCTTCCATTCATTTCATGATCCTTGTTAAAACCATTCCCAAAGCAATTCTCACTGGGGAGGGGCACTGTGAACAGTGCATTTGCAGAGGAAGGCCAGTAGGGGGAAACATGAGTGGTTTAGTGCTAAAAGTACTTCAGTTTGTAAAGTAAAAGATAGTTACTTCTTTGCCTGTGTCTTATATTGAAAAGACAAGATGGACACACCATAAAAATTAATTTCGGAACATTTTTATTCCATCCAAAATGACTGGTTTTGAATTATAAATCTCTTTCTGGGACCTGTCTGGGGTTGAATTCTGGCCCTCCTCACTAGCTTTGTATCCTGGTGCATGTTGTTGTCTCAGTTTTCTTGTATGTAACATGGGGTAATAATAACCTCACCTCTTAAGATTGATTTGAGGATTGAGTTAATATATATAAAGTACTTAGGGCATGGTACATACACTTAATGTATGCTTAATGAACGTTAGCTATGAATATTATTGTTGTTGTTATGTTCCTGCTTTGTTGCTCATAGTTAACTGGACTAATAACTTTAAAGAATACCTGTTCTAAAAATGAAAATAGTGATTTCATTTTGTACTATATTTTATGAAGTATAAAAATAAATCAAGATGATATAAATCAAGGAAGATCATTTAATTAGGAGTCATTGTAGTCTTTTAAAAAACATTTATTTACTTATTTATTTTGAGAGAGAGAGAGAGAGAGAGAGAGAGAGAGCGCACAAGCAGGGGAAGAGAGAGAGGGAGAGAGAGAATCCTAAGCAGAATCTGTGTGGTCAGTGCGGAGCCAGACTCGGGGTTCAATCCCATGAACCATGAGATCATGACCTGAGCTGAAATCAAGAGTGAGATGCTTAACCAACTGAGCCACCAGCCACCAACTGAGCCACCTGAGGTACCCCAGGAGTAATTATAGTCTTGAAAGACACTAGTTGATTACTGAGTAGAAGAGTAAGAGTCATGACATCACAGGTGGGATCCTTAAAAATACAAAAATGCTAAAAAGAAGGATAAATGGCAGTTGAAGAGAGGTATTTCATAACCAGGAAGAAATGGGCCAGTACCAAGTATTGGTCATATATAAGTCAGAGAGAAAAAGAGGAAAGCCTAGTAGATACAGACTTGGCCCAGGGAACTTGTCATGGGTGTGGGCCTGTTAGGTGCTCTGCTTTAGTGTGGAAAGCTTTGGGTGAGGATGGGGGGTGTTGTAGGCAGAGGTCAAGGGTGGGTTCTGCTCTGGTACAGCTTCCTGGTATCAGAAACGGTGCCCCCCCAACTGCTCCCTTTCTCCTCCTACCCCACCCCCCACCCCAGTGACCACTGAACTCCTCTTTTGAGAACCATTCAATGACAACAATTCAAGGGCTTGCAATCCTGAAGAGAATATGGGTTACCTTTTTAGTAGGGGTGGAGGCAGTGATTGAAAATGGCCTAAAGACATTTGCTGCAGGCTTCCTTAGAAATGGAGTGTGGGGGATAGGGGATAGTAGAGTAGTCAGGGTACCTCAGTGACACAGTGGTAAAGAGAAAATATGATAGCTCCTGTTATTGGGGGGCTAGGTGAGGAATCAAGTGATACGAAAGCAAATCAGTCCTTAGGCTGAAATCTAACTATATTGCCTCACAGAGTTGGCCAGACCCCTGGCTGAAGAATACCATGGTCACCTTAAAAAAGATTTTGTCTGTTACTTTGCTGATGATTGGTCAAGCCTTGGACATAACTGTCTGTGATCTAAGTGTTCAAGTGATTTATTTATATTCATTTATATTTAGGGAAAAACGTAGCCATAGGAAGATACATGTGTTCTTTCACTCTGATGTTAAAGAAAACAGTGGGAGGAGGAAGATGAAAAGAGAGAGGTCAGGGAGTAGATAAAACAGTTAGATGAAGGGGCACCTGGGTGGCTCAGTCTGTTAAGCATCTGACTTTTGATTTCAGCTCTGGTCATGACCTCATGGTTCCTGAGTTTGAGCCCTGCACTGACAGCCAAGAGCCTGCGTGGGTTTCTCTGTCTCCCTCTGTCTCTGTCCCTTCCCCACTCACGTGCTCTGTCTCTCTCTCAAAATAAATAAATAAACTTAAAAAAAAAAGATGTTGCATGATAAAAAGAAAAGGACTCTCCAGCATTAATGGGAGTAGTGTGGACACAGTGAGTCAACTCACTGTGATGTTGTTTCAAATCCAGATATTTTTCAGTGCTTTTTGAAAGCTGTTATAATAGATCCATTTCACTATGAAGGTTGACCCCATTAAACAGTGATAAATGCTTGAATTCCTCACTTCTGATAGGAATTCAGAGGTCTCCCTTTTGGCGTTTGTATTAATAACCACTTATCATAGTGTAATAAAGTGAATGTGCATTGGCAAATGGTGTCAAACTGATCATTACTCTTTACAGTGATTCATTGGTGGAATCTGAGGCACAAAAGAGAGACTAATGAATGTACTGTTTTCAAAACAAGCTCTCTCTTCCCAGGTAGGGGAGAAAAAACAATATGAGCTACAATTTATGGCATCCCAGACAAGGGTCTACCTCATATAGCTTTCATTTGGTTCAGACCTGTGGAATGGTCAGTATAGTCAGTCTGTACAGACATCACTGCATGTTTTTGGATAACAAGATCTTGGACTTGATCTTAAGGTCTGCTTTTCCAATTGACATCAGTTTTATTTGGCTAAATATCTTGGATATGCATTATATCATAAAGTCCTGTCTCTTTACAGACAGAAGGCATATCATTACCATATTAAATGGGGAATCATATAGCAGTTGATAAGAGGGAGGAAGATGTTTCTCAACTAAGATGTAAAATGAACTGGTTGACAAAATGGGAAAGTATCTGCAGAGTTAAATGAACTACAAAAATGTGAAGTCTTTTTGAAAGTTTGCAAAACCAAGCAAAGCCAAAACAGTAACTTTTGGACCAGGCACCTTACCCCACAACTTTCCCAGCTGTTACAAAAGGCTAAAGAAAAGAATAAAGCTGCTGGACCCTTTTTGCTGCCGGAAAGCATGTAACCCAGGTTTATGACTTACAGCACCCTACTATTTTTTGCTTCTACTTTTCTTCATTGTGTGCCCTTGAATGAATCAGCTGGCTATGTTGTCTTGATCTTCTTACAGTATTGTCTTCTTTTTTTCTCAAGAGTATATACTTGGGAGCATATTTAAGGAGACTTTAATTACCATAACTAGCAAGATGTTGATGTTTTAGATTGGATTGATTCTGAGAGAGCTTTTGTTGAATGTAAGCTCCTTGAGGGTAGAGGCCATGTCACCTTCGTTTTTGGAACCGAGGATCTGGCACAATGCCTGGGGCCATGATGGACCCTCCAGAAATGCTTATTTCCCTGAACTAAACTGTGTTATTATTTTGCCTTTTCATAACAATATAGAATTACATGAATTTCCCCCCCCTCCAGAATTTCACATTCATTTTTGTATTAGCTTTCTAGATTTTTGTAAACATTGCATACCAGCAATCCTTTTTCTCAGATAAATGATTTGATACAGGTCACTCAACTAATTGTTTATATACCAGCCAATTAGAACCTAGACTTAAAACAAACTTTCAAAAAATATTCAATTTATTTTTGAGACAAGGAAAGAAACAGAGCATGAGCTGGGGAGGAGGAGAGAGAGAGGGAGACACAGAATCTGAAGCAGGCTACAGGCTCCGAGCTGTTAGCCCAGAGTCCAACGTGGGGCTCGATCTCATGAACTGTGAGATCATGACCTGAGCTGAAGGTAGACGCTTAACTGACCGAGCCACACAGGTGCCCAGAACCTAGATTAAAAAAAAAAAATCGTGTCCAGACCTCCTAAAAGACACTACTTTTCTACTGATAAGCTTTCTCCATAATCTGCTAATGTGAATTCCATTTCTTACCTTTGCTTTTGTACCACTCCTATTTATTTCTCTTCTGTAGGTCATCTCTAGTTTTTTTTTTTTTTTCATGAAAATAGCATGATTTTTTTCCTCTTCTGATATGTATGATGCCAATGCTCTGTGAGGAATCACCTCTTTTTAGAATCACTATTCAAAAGATATTGGACTTCTGTCTTAGCATGACAAGCCTTAGACGATGTAAAGCCAAGGGGGGCAGAAAATAGCAACAAGTATATGCTTAGGTTGTCATCCTTTTATTAGTTTTCAATGTAATATCTTCACATGTGGAATAAGCTGAGATATTTAGCTGGTATCATTAAAAAATGTTTTGTTTTTAGCATCAATTCAGGCACCTTTTTGTTGCCTAGTGGCTAGTTATCTCATCATTAACTTATCCAAACTTCTTGTTTCTCCTGTTTCATCTTCCTTAGACCTGATGTTTAAATGGATAGTCCTATTAGACAAGGGAAGAAAGACAAAAGTGATGGTCTTTCATTTATTCTACAATTGTTACCTATTTGTTTATATAGAAGTTGGTGGAGATGAAGTTTTAAAAGAGTTGGCCAAAATAAGATGTTGGAATTGATGTTGGATTTATCAACAGCATTTCTGTTTTTAGCATAAAAGATGGCAAATTGTGTACTGAATCAGAGAATCGTTAAGACTCTGATCTCCTGGAGTGTTGGGTTTCAGGCTTGTGTCTCTTGTTATACATCTAGCCCATAAATAGGTACTCACTAACTGCTGTGGAGCCATTGTCCAACTACAGCTAGAAAGGAGCTTAGAGATGCGGAAACCAACATCCAGGAAATTTAAGGGCGTTCTCATTAGTAGCACAAGTAGGACTGGTCCCAGGTCTCCTTACCTTCCGTCCACTGTGCCTTCCACCACACCAGATTGCCAGAGGCAATGGCAGAGCTAGCTGTGGAGAGCCCCACAGCCAAGCTGGAGACTGTGCCCAGGGACAGGAAATCGGAGGCAGCTGGGGTGAGATGGGTGTCTTGCCAAATTTGCAAATGTTCGTTGTCAGCAAACCAGAGCTACAGAACTGTTTTAGAAAATTTCCAGTTAAAGTGGAATTTCAAAACCATGAACTGCCACCAGGTCAGTGAAGTTGATTTTATGGTAAGCCAGGGCTCTGCACAGCTGGTCGAGTAGACTGGTAATGGTGGCTCACGCTGGGGACTTCCGTCAGGCTAGATTGCTTCTGACCACAAGTGCCTAAAATCATCCACTCCCAGGGATTGTTCCCTAGTCATTTCTCAGGACAAAAACTCATTTTATTTTCCAAGGACTTTTGACTCACAGAGTAACTTCTGCAGACATTTATCCATTTAATTTGTCTGTAGGCTCTGAGAATTAGTGAATTAAATAAGAGGGTGTAAGAGCAATTGCTCAATGATAAATAATGAGTTGTATGAAGATTTTATGTTTTTAGTCCCTCAGAAGCAATAAGCATATCTAAAATGCTCTAAGGTTGTCCAGGTGAGTTTATTAAGTTTTGAGAGAAAAGAAATAGATGAAGAGCAGATGAGAATCTTGGATGAAGGCCTAGACCTTGATCATGGAGAATTTTATTTATTTTTTGATATTTAGAGTGGATAATAGCAAAGCAAAATTCATAAGGAGGATCATTTTCCAGAAAAAATGTAGCACTGATTTCTTATGCAATTCTTGAGAAAATATCTCCCAGAGAAGATTCTGGATCTAATTCTAGTAAATGGGCCAAATGTAATAAGTAAGCTTGAAGCTGGGTGACCTCTCAGATCTAATAAGATGAGGGCATGATGTTAAATAACCTGGGGGTTGGCTAGTATTTACGGACATACTGTCCCTAGCAGGTCTGGCATTAGTTAACTGCTTGCGAGGTTCTTTAGCAAAGAGGTGATTGCAGGGTGCATGGACAAGCAGGGTTTATAGTTGAAGTTAATGGAATAGTTAATGTGTGAACCTGTTTGGGCCAAAAGCCTCTACTTATCCTGTGACCCCTTAGGTCCTAATGTGCAGTAGCATTAGCCCCATCCTCTTAACCACCCTTGCTTTTCTCTTCTGGTGAATATATAAACGTTATTGTTTATGGAAATCACCACATGATAAATATTATCAATAGGACCATAACCATGTAAGAAATTGCTTTTCCAGTTGGCCCAACATGTAATGAAATGATTCATCCTAGATCTTTTCTTCATGATGACTTGATTGGGTATTGGCTGATTCCATAGGGTTTTGGACTCTATAAGCCCAGGCTCTAATTTTGTTGTGTGGACCCTAGATGGCTTTGTTAAGCTCCAGCTCTGGCATGGACACTTATTTGTACTTGGGAAGACTTTCATGAAATTGGGACCATCCTTATCAGTCTTGAAAGGTGAGATCTTCCTCTATCAGGTGTACAATGAGAAATTAATGAAGATAAATCTCCCAAGTACAGTGACCTTTGAGGAAGAGTAGTGTTTTGCAGATAAAAAATATCACCTGCAGACTAATGTGTTTTAAATAATTATGTTCAAATTAATTTGCAATAGAAGCTTTATAGTAATCTGTATGCAACATTTAAAAATACTAGTTTTCCAAATAGCAGTTCTAAAATATTTGTATTTGTGTGGTAAATTACAGTTTCTGTAGTATTTTCTCACTCATGACGTTGATTCTGACCAGAATGTCTGCTTCTCTTCTGTGTTTCCAGAACACTCTGTAAATGTCTATACTATTATGTCTTGTCTTATAATTCTATATGTGTTTATCATTTTCCCCACCAGATGAAAGCTACTTGAAGGCAGGGGATTGTGTCTTTTTTGTTTTTGTGTCTTTAGAACCTAGTACAATGCCATTTGCATTATATATTATGTAGATACGTTCTGGGCTTCTTTATATTCTGTGGAAAATGAGGTTCTTTACACTTTGAAGATTTTAAATATCCATTTGGGTTTGGTGCAGCACAAATTTGAATTGATTAAAATCTAAGTTGTGGTCTCTTTAGTTGCTGTTGATTTCTTGGAGAAAATGATTGCAAGTACAATGAGCTTGTGCTGTGTGCTCTCTGTGGTAAACCTTTGATTATATTTCTGCAAATGTGGCCTGTTAGTTTAAATTGCTCTGGTTGGAGTGGAAAAGGAAATAGTTATTCTTCACTATTGTTGGGGGAAAAATTTAATTTGCTTCAAACCAGAATTGTTTTACTTTAGAATTTGTATGGATTATGGGTCCAAACATACATTCAGTAAAGCATAGACTTAAGGTAATTAAAAACTCCTGTTATTTGGTTATTTGGGTTCAGCCTTTTTTTTTTCTTTTTCTTTTCCTTTCTTTTTTTTTTTTTTTTGGCTTCCTATCCAGTCTTTTTGCCTCTCGATTTAATTTCTTTTTCTTATTACTTATGTAATACAGCCTCACTGTGGAAACAAATTTTAACATCTAGAAATCAGATTCTTTCTGTCTGTCACTTCCCCTATCTTTGGAATATTGTACTTGCCTTGAGCCTGGCTTTCCCTTTGGTTACAAGATGGCTGTGGCAGTTCTGTCTATAACATCCAGACAATGTAATACCCAGTGGCAAAAAAAGACATCTCTTGCTGTTTCTCCAACTTAGAAATAAAGAATCACTGGGTTCTACTCCTGAAACCAATACTACCCTGTATGTTAAGTAACTTGAATTAAATTAAAATAAAAAGGTAATCAACAAGAGAAAAAACAGAAATAAAGAATGCTTTCCCTAATGTTCCACCTTCATTTCTGCCAACATTTTTCTCCTATCCCATTGATCCTTATAATCTTATACCTTCCTGAGCAGTCCTTCCTAAATCAATAACTGGCAAGACTTACAAAATTACCACAACCTGGCTTCAGGGGTTGGCAGACTTTTTGTAGACAGCTAGATAGTAGATATTTTAGGTTTTGCAGTCCATCTGGTCTCTGTCACAATTATTCAGCTCTGCTGTTGTAACAACAATAGACAAAAAGTAAATGAGTGAGTATGACTATGTTTCAATAAAAATTTACAGAAACAGGTGGCAGGCCCATGGGCCATAGATGGCCAACTCCTGGAGCTGTAGACTAGTGACTGAAACATTAGCATACGTCAGAATCATCTGGGAGTTTTTAAAATATAAGCTCCCCCACCCAGAGTTTCCAATTCTGCAGAATTGGGGTACAGCCATAGATTGTGCATTTCTAACAAGTTCCCAGGTTATACTGGGTTTAAGATCAAGGTGATGCTGGTTCAAGAACATCACTTTCAGAATCGATGGCTTAGATCAGGTTTTGGTACCTCTTTATTGTATGAGGGGCTGTCCTGGGCATTGTAGGATGTTTAGCAGCATCCCTGGTCTCTACTCAGTAGATGCCAGTAGCCATATGCCCCTTCTCTAATATGATGACCAGAAATGTCTGAAACGTTGCCACATGTTCCCTAGGGAGCAAAACCTCAGATTCTCCCTCCCCTTAGACTTAGATTATTCAGATCTATCCCCTGGATCTGGGCATAGGTTCACCTTTTCTTGTAACATTTTGGGGAGGAGTGTCACCATTCTGTGAGGAAAGGAGAAAAATGATGGCTGGAAAGGCAACCAGCAGTGTGGACCGCTGATCACATCATGGCTCCTTGGAAAAAAGACTTCACTGGCCAAAATATTTCAGAAAATGGAGCAGACATAACCCATTTTCTAAGGTTTTCTTGGGCATAGAATCTAATTGCAGAAGTGGAAGAACTTTATGGGGATTCTGGCAATAAATACAGACAGGTGGACAAATAATTAATGAGCAAAACATCCCATTAAGTAAAACCTTAGTTAAAGGTGACATCTGTATTTGGTTCTTATAGGATGCTTTTCATGCAGTCTGTTAAAGAATTAATGTTAGGTTTATAAAATTTTGTTGACCTTTCAAAAAGAACATTAACATAATTTATTTTCTGTTTTATATAGTTATGGGCTTTTTGTTAAGGAAATCTTTACCCTTGGATACTATCTGGACCAGAAATTTGACTGTTGATATAGGTAACAAGGCCATAGTGGAAAGCTGTGTGGTTATGGAGTCATTCCATAGCCTTCTCAAGCTCCACTCTGTGTCAAAGGGTTGTGAGCTGCGTCTCTCAGGAACCATGTCAACTGGCGGGGGAGGGGGGCACTGGTAGGAGACCTGAAGGCAGCAGGAATTTTGATGTGATTGTTCCTCCTTGTCCTCATCTGCTTTGGGCAGCATCTCATTTGTGGCTGCATTTTCTCCAGAGCTCCAGCTCCCTCTGAACAAGTCTGCCATTGTTTTGTCAGGTGATCTCAGGTCCCTGGGCTCTGATACCTCTGTCTTTTCCCATTAGCCCTCCAGCCTGTGAGGTGGTAGTAGCTTCCTGCTGTTGCTGATTTCTAGGTAATGTCACCACTCACCCCCTGCCTGGCTTCTCAGCCCCTCCATTATTAACCGCCCCCCCACATTAAACCCTATTTTAAGATACCTGAATTGTGAATACTCAAAATGGTTTCTGTTTTCTTGATTAAGCCCATACTGATACAAAACCCAGCCCTGTCTTGTGATATAAATGTAAAAAATTTATATCTCATCAGGAGATTTTGCTGTTTCTGAAATAAAGTACAAGTAATATGTATATTGAAATTGTCAGTAATAACTCATATACTAAACCATAGTCTTGATAGCTGTTAGTTTCAGATTATTTTAAACAGAAAGAGAAGTTAAAAAGTTGCTAAATTGTGTCAACTGGAGACCCATTGTAACGTAGATAGAAAGAACGCTGGTTCTGAAGTTGAACTGTGCAGGTTGAAGAGGGCCCTTCCATTTACTAGTATTGTGCCTTTAAGCAGATGATTGAGCTTCTCAGTATTAGTTTTCTTGTCCCATAAGCTGGTGAAAATAATGGTACATATTTGTTTCAAAGGGACTGTTGGGAGGATTAAGTGACTATTACCTCCAAAATAATTTGAGAAATGCTTGGCATATAAAGCATCCAATAAATATTAGCCATCATCATCACTATGGTTTTTATACTTATCCTAGCCATAACTGATTGAGTCAGCCTGTTAGAGGAACTACAGGCCCTAAAACTAAGATTCTACATGAAATAAGGAGGCAATGTGTATCAGAGGGAAAAGTCCATTTGAGTGTGTGCTTTCTGAAGTACCTCTTTTTCCTCCTAATTTGTTTACCATGAGTTTGATTGCTTTAAAGCATATGTAAATTAACATATATACTCATACCTTAATATCTCATAATAGAGGTTATTACTTTAAATTTTTTAACATTTATTCATTTTTGAGAGACAGAAAAAGACAGAGTGTGAGTGGCGGAGGGGCTGAGAGAGGGAGACACAGGATCTGAACTCAGACTCAGCCTGACGCAGGCCGGAACTCACGAACTCCAAGATCATGACCTGAGCCAAAGTCGGATGCTTAACCGACTGAGCCACCCAGGCTCCCTGAGGTTATTACTTAAAAAAAAAAATCTTTTGTGAGTGCCAGGATTTCAATTTTAAGAAGAGTAAGAAAAATTCTCTCAATTCCATGGGTATAATTGGCCGACGGCAGGTATAATCTCAGCATGCCTTATCATACAATGTCCTGAAGCACTGTGAATAAGCAAGTGTAACCTTAGGTTTTTCATCACAGATAGGTCATTGACTATCAGGCATTTTAATCAATGGATAAGCAGTGGGCTTCTAGAAGAGCATTAGCTAATTCATCAAATTGGTTATGTGGTAACCACGAATTATGCAAACACAGGACCTAACAGTGGAATAGGTGTCAGGAATGGGAGGGAGTCTCAACTGAAACTTTTACAGGATGTGTTCCATTATGGTTTTGGTTTTTGGAAGAAGAGAGGTCTTCTGAAAGAGACAGGGGTGAGGGTGGGGGGAAGCCAGGAAATACTAATCATGATGTGTTAATTATTAAAATGGTTGTTAAAAAACAAAAGGTCTTCTATTTAACATTTCAGCTTTTCTGTGGGTGGCAGTGCTATTCATTTGTTAGTCCTAAATTTCTTGTAAGAGATCCAAGAAATTGGAAACATTTGGTGTGAGACATGGAAATTTGTTTTATTTGTCATTTATATTCTGCTAAGTTCTTAAAAATAGTTTGGGTTGCCTGTCAAATTTATCAAGTAACTTTCCCTAAAGTAAAATTGAGGCAATAACAAAGGGAGAAAGGCAACATTTACTGCATTTATTTAAGATTGTACATATTATTTATGAATTTTAACATTAATTGCTACTGTGTAGATTTGAAGACAGATTTTTATTGGGATTCATTTTAAAGCTAAGTTTATCAGCTCGATGCGGATATGGTGTGACATAAAGGGTGATGTAGGACCCCACCTGCCTTAAAATACCCTATTATCCCAGCTTTGGATGCTTACAGTTTTTATCATTCAAGTTATGATTGTTTCATTTCAGTACTTGTCTTGGAAAGTCCTTGTAACATGGCAACCTGGGGAATGTGATCCAGAAAAACCTCTGTGAACACATTTGCCCACAGTTCAAGGGGACTTGCCTGTCCCCTTGTTCTTGACCAGTGTTAGTGTTCTTGACCAGTTAGTTAGCTGTGCCGTCTGTCAACAGTTGAAGATTGGTAACTCTGATACATCAGGGTGAATTGGGTCAGTGAGACCTGGTAGGCAGAAGAGGGAATCTCAAAGAGAGCTTTGTGAGGGTTAGGGCATTTTAAGTGAAGGAAATCATATGTCTCTTGCTTCAAGGCAGCAGGTAGGTTTTCTTGACTGCTAGAAATTCCAGATCTGTGAAATAATAATGGATGTGGGCCATTAAGTATGATGGAGGTGGTGAAAGGGGAATATTAAAATTATGCTTGTGAACCTTTTTGAGGTCAGAGACTCCAATGGGACTGTGAAAGCTTTAGGCTCTTTCCTTTAGAAAAATACATAAAATCACTCAAAATGTTACTTTCAGTTTCAGAGGACTTTCTGACCCCCGAAGCCCATTCTTGGGCCCAGGATATACTTCTATGCTAAAGGAAAAGTTAGTGTTTTTAGAAACATGTCAGTTTTTATAATTTTTTTATTCATTTGGGAAGCAATTGGGAGCCACTGTAGTTTTCTGACTATGGGATTGGCATAGTCATAGTAATTCTTACATTTCTTGTAGAAGACCTATAGAATTCTGTCATGTAGAATATAGTAATTGATGCAAGTTGCAATAAACTTACAATTACTTAACTGAAAAAAGAGTAAGAATTTTAATTTTTAAAAAGGGAAACCAAAAAGTACATTTAATGTAGTTTTACTTCAAAATAAGTGGTGTTTTTGAATAAGGGTGTTTTTTTTTTTTTAAAGTTTTATTTATTTTTGGGACAGAGAGAGACAGAGCATGAATGGGGGAGGGGCAGAGAGAGAGGGAGACACAGAATCGGAAACAGGCTCCAGGCTCCGAGCCATCAGCCCAGAGCCCGACGCGGGGCTCGAACTCCCGGACCGCGAGATCGTGACCTGGCTGAAGTCGGACGCTTAACCGACTGCGCCACCCAGGCGCCCCTGAATAAGGGTGTTTTGACTATCAAAGCAAACAAGAAGTTTTGTTAGCAATTATTTATAATATTTTTACTTGAGATATGATTCCTGGTTTTTTTTTGTTTTATTGTTTTTATTCTACATAAATTAGAACATGATTCATTAGAGCCAGATATTTTGCTTTCATTACTGTTTGTATACCTTCATTTAAACAGTCTTGACGTGTCTGCAAAATAGTCAATATGGTTTGTTCTTCCAAATCAGTAATAGTAGCGTAGTTATTAGTGTGTTTTTGGAGCTCTTTATATATGGTGTTTTTGTTTACCCCAAACAATTTATTCTTCACTGATGATGTTGCTTTATTGTCCGTTTACTAGTAACTTATAGTCCTAAGATCAGTATTATCAAGTAAACCAATCAGGCCAGGTTCAGGGTATGGCTGTGCAATGCAAGCAGTTCTGTCTTTTTTGAAGAATGTCAAAGACAGATCAGGTTTGCGGCAGACCTATCCACAGAAACTTGGCAGGCCAGAAAGGAGTGGCAGGATATATTCAGTGTGCTGAATCAGAAAAAAATGTAGCCAATAATTCTTTATCCAGTAAGGCTGTCATTCGAAATAGAAGGAGAGATAAAAAGTTTCTCAGACAAACAAAAATTAAAGGAGCTTGTGACCACTAAACCATCCCTGCAAGAAATTTTAAGGGGGATTCTCTGAGGGGACAAAAGATGAAAAAAATATATATGTATACATATATATATATATATATATATATATATATACACACATATATACATATATACATATACATATATACACATATATGTATACATATATACATACATATATACATATACATATATATATTTACATACATATATATATGTAAATATATATATACCAAAAACAACAAAGATTAGAAACGACCAGAGAACACCACCAGAAACTCCAACTCTACAAGCATCATAATGGCAATAAATTTACATCTTTCAGTACTCACCCTAAATGTCAATGGACTTAATACTCCAATCAAAAGACATAGGGTAACAGAATAGATAAGAACACAGGATCCATCTATATGCTGTTTACAAGAGACCCACTTTAGACCTAAAGAAACCTTCAGATTGAAAATGAGGGCATGGAGAACCATCTATCATGCTAATGGTCAAAAAAAGAAAGCCAGAGTAGCCATACTTATATCAGACAATCTACACTTTAAGATAAAGACTGTATCAAGAGATGCAGAAGGGCATTATATCATAATCAAGCAGTCTATCCACCACGAAGACCTAACAGTTGTAAACATTTATGCGCCAAATGTGGGAGCACCCAAATATATAAATCAATTCATCACAAACATAAAGAAACTCATCTATAGCAATACCATAATAGTAGGAGATTTCAACACCCCCCTGACAGCAATGGACAGATCATCTAATCAAAAAATCAATAAAGATACAATGGCTTTGAATGACACACTGGACCAGATGGACTTAACAGATATGTTCAGAACATTTCATCCTAAAGCAGCAGAATATACATTCTTCTCCAGTGCACATGGAACATTCTCCAGAATAGACCATATACTGGGACACAAATCAGCCCTAAGTGAGTACAAAAAGATCAAGATCATACCGTGCATATTTTCAGACCACAATGCTATGAAACTCGAAGTTAACCACAAGAAAACATTTGGAAAGGTAACAAATACTTGGGAGACTGAAGAACATCCTACTAAAGAATGAATGGGCTAACCAAGCCGTTAAAGAGGAAATTAAAAAGTATGGAAGTCAATGAAAATAACACCACAACCCATAACCTCTGGGATGCAGCAAAGGCAGTCATAAGAGGAAAGTATATAGGAATCAAGGCTTTCCTATAGAAGGAAGAAAGATCTCAGATACACAACCTAACCTTACGCCTTAAGGAGCTGGAAAAAGAACAGGAAATAAAACCCCAAACCAGCAGAAGACAGGAAATAACAAAGATTAGAGCAGAAATTAATGCCATGGAAACCAAAACAAACAAACAAACAAACAAACAAACAAACAAACAAACAGTAGAACAGATCAATGAAACCAGACGCTGGTTTTTTGAAAGAATTATCAAAATTGTTAAACCACTAGCCCGTTTGATCAAAAAAAAAAAAAAAAAAAAAAAAAAAAGGACCCAAATAAACAAAATCAAGAATGAAAGAGGAGAGATCACAACCAACACAGCAGAAATAAAAACAATAATAAGATAATATTATGAGCAATTATATGCCAATAAAATGGGCAATCTGGAAGAAATGGACAAATTCCTAGACACATATACACTACCAAAACTGAAACAGGAAGAAATAGAAAATTTGAACAGACCCATAACCAGTAAGGAAATTGAATTAGTAATCAAAAATCTGCCAAAAAACAAGAGTCCAGGGCCAGATGGCTTTCCAGGGGAATTCTACCAAACATTTAAGGAAGGGTTAACACCTATTCTTTTGAAACTGTCCCAAAGAATAGAAGTGGAAGGAAAACTTCCAAACTCTATGAAGCAAGAATTAACTTGATTCCGAAACCAGACAAAGACCCCACTAAAAAGGAGAACTATAGACCAATTTCCCTGATGAACATGGATGAAAAAATCCTCAACAAGATATTAGCCAACTGGCTCCAACAATACATTAAAAAAATTATTCACCATGATCAAATGGGATTTATACCTGGGATGTAGGGCTGGTTCAATATCTGCAAAACAATTAACATGATTCATAACATCAATAAAAGTAAGGGCAAGAACCATATGATCCTCTCAATAAATGCAGAGAAAGCATTTGACAAAATACAGCATTCTTTCTTGATAAAAACCCTCAAGAAAGTAGGGATAGAAGGAGCATACCTCAAGATCATAAAAAGCCATATATGAATGATCCAACGCTAATATCATCCTTAATGGGGAAAAACTGAGAGCTCTCCCCCTAAGGTCAGGAACAAGACAGGGATGTCCACTCTTGCCACTGTTATTCAACATATTATTGGAAGTCTTTGCCTCTGCAATCAGACAACACAAAGAAATAAAAGGCATCCAAATCAGCCAGGAGGAGGTCAAACTTTCACTCTTTGCAGATGACATGATACTTTACATTGAAAACCCAAAAGACTCCACCAAAAAACTGCTAGAATTGATTCATGAATTCAGCAAAGTTGCAGGATATAAAATCAATGAACAGAAATCAGTTGCATTCCTATACACCAGCAGTGAAGCGACAGAAAGATAAATCAAGGAATCTATCCCATTTACAGTTGCACAAAAGCCCATAAAATACCTAGGAATAAATCTAACCAAAGAGGTGAAAAATCTCTACTCTGAAAACTATAGAAAGTATTAAAGAAATTGAAGAAGACACAATAAAATGGAAAAAGATTCCATGCTCCTGAATAGGAAGAACAAATATTGTTAAAATGTCAGTACTACCCAAAGCAGTCTACATATTCAATGCAATCCATATCAAAATAACACCAGCATTCTTCACAGAGCTTGAACAAATAATCCTAAAATTTGCATGGAACCAGAAAAGACCCCGAATAGTCAAAGCTATCTTGAAAAAGAAAACCAAAGCAGGAGGCATCACAATCCCAGACTTCAAGCTATACTACAAAGCTGTAATCATCAAGACAGTATGGTACTGGCTCAAGAACAGACACTCAGATCAATGGAACAGAATAGAGAACCCAGAAATGGACCCACAAATGTATGGCCAACTAATCTTTGACACAGCAGCAAAGAATCTCTAGTGGAACAAAGACAGTCTCTTCAGCAAGTAGTGCTGGGAAAACTGGACAGCAACATACAGAAGAATGAACCAGGACTACTTTCTTACACCATACACAAAAATAAACTCAAAGTGGATGAAAGACCTAAATGCAAGATAGGAAGCTATCAAAATCCTCAAAGAGAAAGCAGGCAAAATCCTCTTTGATCTTGGCTGCAGCAACTTCTTACTCAACATGTCTCCAGAGGCAAGGGAAACAAAAGCAAAAATGAAGTATTGGGTCCTCATCAAAATAAAAAGCTTCTGCACAGCAAAGGAAACAATCAGCAAAACTAAAAGGCAACCAACAGAATGGGGAAAGATATTTGCAAACATGATGTCAGATAAAGGGTTTGTATCCAAAATCTATAAAGAACTTATCAAAGTCAACACCCAAAAAACAAATAACCCAGTGAAGAAATGGGCAAAAGACATGAATAGACACTTTTCCAAAGAAGACATCCATATGGCCAACCGACACATGAAAAAATGCCCAACATTACTCATCATCAGGGAAATACAAATCAAAACCACCATGAGATACCACCTCACACCTGTCAGAATGGCTAACATTAACAACTCAGGCAACAACAGATGTTGGCGAGGATGCGTAGAAAGAGGATCTCTTTTGCATTGTTGGTGGGAATGCAAGCTGGTGCAGCCACTCTGGAAAGCAGTATGGAGGTTCTTCAAAAAACTAAAAACAGAACTACCCTAAGACTCAGCAATTTTACTACCAGGCATTTATCCATGGGCAGGTGTGCTGTTTTGAAGGGACACATGCACCCCAATGTTTATAGCAGCAGTATCAAAATAGGCAAAGTTTGGAAAGAGCCCAATGTCCATCGATGGATGAATGGATAAAGATGTGGTAAATATATACAATGGAGTATTACTCGGCAGCCAAAAAGAATGAAATCTTGCCATTTGCAACTACGTGGATGGAGCTGGAGGTATTATGCTAAGTGAAATTAGTCAGAGAAAGACAAAAATCATATGACTTCACTCATATGAGGACTTTAAGAGACAAAATAGATGAACATAAGGGAAGGGAAACATAAAGAATATAAAAACAAGGAGGGAGACAAAACATGAGACTCATGAATATGGAGAACAAACAGAGGGCTACTGGAGGGGTTGTGGGAGGGGGATTGGCTAAACTGGTAAGGGGCACTAAGGAATCTACTCCTGAAATCATTTTTGCACTATATGCTAACTAATTTGGATGTAAATTTTAAAAAATGAAAAATTAAATTAAAAAAAAGAACGTCAGACCCTTGGGTTCCAAGCTTGTTGACTTTTAGCCCCATATGACTGAAAGGAAGAAGAGTCAGAGCATTGTTTTCATGGGTAGAGAGTTACCTAAACTCTAAACTCTAGAAACAACTTAGAAATATGAGGAATAGCTATAAATGATAAAAATTCTTCTGAATTATTAGAAGCATGTAATTTCTAGTCATAGGCAAATTCTTATTTCTTAGTGTTAGCAGTGACAGTAACAATACACTATTGCTTATTTTGTGTAAGGCTCTATACTGATTTCTAGGAGCACAAAAGAAGGATACAGTAAGTTCTTTATTTGTAAAGAACCTAATTGTTTAAATACAGAAGAAGAACATGTACCCCAAAGGTAAATTACATCGTAGGAGAGCATAGAGTAAGTTTCAAAATGAATAGCATAGTAATAAACAAATGACAGAGGAATTCTGCTCTGGAAGGAGACACCATGGGCTGGGATGCCTTGTCAAAGTTTCACAGAGCAACCCCATAGGTCTTTGTCATGCATCTTGACCTAATGTCTGTCATTTTTTTGTGTTATTACTTGTGTAGTTGTCTTGATTATTAGTGGCTAAATTGCTAACGGGGAGGGCTGGTGTAGGTGTTGTTCAACTCTGAATCTTTCGCAATGGGGCATAATACAGAGTAAATATATGTGAGTGAATGAGTCATGAATGTATACATGAAGGCAAAACTTGTATTTAATCTTGAGGGAAAGGCACACGTTGAAGAGGAGATTAAGAAGGATTTATAGGCTGAAGGAAGAATGCAAGTTAATGTATGTTAGTGGAGATAAGATATTTGGGAAATGATGAGTGTACCAAATTTTTTTTGATAAAAAGTCTGATATAGGAGAGTAGCATATATTAAGATTAGGTAAGATAAACACTGGCAAGATTGGGAAGACTTTGAATATTGTGATTAAATTACTTCATAGCATGGGCAAGACCTATAACTTCCACAAGTATTTCTTTTTTACAGAAGGATGGTAAGAATAGATCAGTTAGGAAATACAAGTACATAAGATGATATTTTAGAATTAAATTATGTGGTGTGATATTTATTGTATAATATTGCATAAGATAAGCAAATCATCTAAAATATGATTGCATTCATGTAAACTTGTATACATATCTGTATGTGTGTGGCTAGTTTCAGAAAGAATTGTCTGAAAAGGTATTTCCTGAAATATTAATAAGTGCTGTCTCTAGCATAGTTTGAGTGATCTTTTCTCCTCTTTGTCAGGTTAGATGAAGTCTGCTTCAGTGAATTAGAGGTGATTTGAGAAGGAGTGGAGAGTAGGAAATAAATATAGGGAGATACTTTGAAGGTGGAACTGAAAGTACGTGGGGTTTTTCTCCATATTTAAGTGAATAAAGGAAGGATTGTGAGTTAAATACGATGTTGAGGTTTTGAGGCAGTTAGCATCACTAATAGCAAACTTGGGAGGGATGTGCATCCTGTGAATTGGGACACTTTTCATTTGAACATTGGCTTATTAATGTCAATATCCTGAGCTATTATGTAAATTCATGAAGCGGCAGCTGGAAGAGTAGCTGTGAGTGAATTCAAGTAAAGCAGAAATTAGAGTATAAGCAAGAGGCTGGTGGCTAAATTGTGATTTTTGTATCTCAGAATTCAACAGTCTTGAAAAAACCAACTGTCTTCTCAATTCTCATATATTCCTGAAGAAAATGGACAAGTATGGTTTGTACTCATTTTAGAGACTGAGGAAGTAAGAGTTTGGGAAATAGAGGAATTTCTGGTTATGCTGAGGTGCTTACTAAGTGGAAAGGAGAGGGTTTCCCTGTTGGTTGACTACCATGTTGCCTTGGTTGGGAAGAAAAAAGTCCGTCACTGATACTCATGTAAACCATTGTGATTGGTCTTTTGGTTGTAACTCTCTTTTCTTTTTCAATCCAGATTTTAAAAAAAGGAGAGGGGCTCTATTTCTAAAAGCTGTGGTGGCCTATTTTTTAAGTTTAACTGATAACATAGGTGAGATGCCATGAAGGGTAGCTGAAAATAGAAAACACAATTGTATAATTGAGACAAAAATATCCTGGAAATAACATTATGTTTAGTAGTAGGTTTTAGAGCTTCTAATTATACTGGTCTTTTCCCTCTCCTAATTACTAATTGTAGAATATGTTTCTTTCAATTTAAGAGTTAGTCAGCCTTAAATTTGTCTGTTGAAACTATGTTAGAAACCACACTATTTCCAGTTTAGTTGAAATTATATGGTATTAAACCTTTATCTTTCCAGGTTCTATAGACTTCAGCAGAAATGTTGGGATTCAAAGCATTAGTGCTTCAATGGCTTTCAGAGGATAATACCCTTTTGTTGTTTGGGCCATACACACTTTACCATTTCTGTTTCTGGGCTGTTCTGGAATGGGATTTATTCATTTCCCTTAGATAAAATTGTGTTATTTATCTCCATTCTAAAGGTGGATTAGTAAGCAAGATTCTAGATAGAAATCAAGAAAAGGGACAGTTTTACATTTTAATCTCGTATCTTGAGTAAATCATGAATTCTACATGAAGAATAAACACCTGTATTTTCTTCTGGGAAATAGCTTAAACACAGACTGAAATATTTGATAATTGATAGCCTATCTTGAAATAATCTGGTTCTTGACCTTCAACAAAAAATCTTTGTACTCCATAAAGAGAAGTTGTTAGTTTCAATATCGACCTCGACCAAGATGGAAATACTGGGCACTCTTTTTGGACACTCTAATCACCAAGCTCAAATCTTTTTTTGATTTGTTATGTCCTCACATAATTGATTTTCCAGAACTTTCTACTCTATAACTTTTGCCTTAATATTTTTTTAAATGTTTATTTATATTTGAGAGAGAGAGAGACAGTGTGCGAGCAGGGGAGGGGCAGAGAGAGAGAGAGAGATGGAGACAGAAAATGAAGCATTGCCTTTTTTTCCACATGGCTTTCTTCATTGCTTTATGAAAACATGATGTCATTAGCCCACAAAAACAGAGTCTTACGTCTTTGCCTTCACTGGCATACAGACCTTGCTTGGAATCACCTCTAATCTTCTTCAACAGAACTAATTTAAGATCTTCAACCTCCAAGGAATCTTTTTTAACAACTCCAGCCTTCATTTATTAAACTCATCAAGATCAATTACAGGAAATATTTTGAAGTTTACCACTGAATGTAGTATCCTGGTTTAATAGATGTTAGTTTGATCTCAAACTTTTACAGAGTGTTACATTTAAGCTTTTAAATACAAGAATCATCTTTTTGAGGAATAGTATCAGGCACATAGCAAATGATCAACAAGTACTTGACATTAGTATTAAGGTAATATGGAAAAAAAGGCCTTGTAAGGAGACCTAAATATTACTGATACTATTTGAACTGAACTGAGACTGTTTTGATTGTGCTCAGCCAGGATGAATCACTTAAATCAAATTTAGCAAGAAGTTGCACTTGTTCATTAGAAGAGGCAGCCCAGTAGTACCCAGGAATATTGGGGGGGAAAAAAAGTAGGTTAAATCAAATTAGATTTCTCTATATGTCTCAAGCAGTCTGGATGAAAATATATATAAAATATTCCTACATTGTCAGACATGGGCCACAGATTTGAGTTCTCTCTAGTCAGTACAAACTTGGAATCACAGCCATTTTTAAAGGATGCTTAATGTTTTAAGTGTGCCTTCGTGGCTCAGTTGGTTAAGCATCTGACTCTTGATTTTGGCTCAGGTCATGATCCCTTGGTTTTGAGTACGAGCCCCATACTGGGCTCTGCACTCTGAGAGTGGGATTCTCCCTCTCTCTCTCTTTCTATCTGCCCCACCCCTGCTTTCCTGGGTGTTCGCATGTTCCGTGTCTCTCTCTCTCTCAAAATAAGTAAACTTAAAAAAAAGATTCTTAATATCTTGAAGAAACTGTGGACATTTCTTTTTCTTGTTTTAATTTTTTGTTTGCTTATTTGCTGCTGTTTGGATTTTCAATATCAGATTGACTTCTCTATTACTGAGAGGAATTTTTCTTCTGGGTCACATTCTAATGTGGACATGGTGGGATGCAGGTAATAATCAGCCTTGATAAGAGTGGGAAGATACAGTCAAATTAGTTGGTACCTTCAGATCTGAAATCAAATAGTTGATTAGGTGTGAACCTTAAGAAGGTCACTGGCTCACTTTACCCCAATTGTTCATTCTTGCCAGTTCTTTGCTGCAGTGGAGATAGCCACTGGAAAAAAGATGAATTCATTCACTGATTGAATCCAGTGCCTGATGACTCATGAGTAGCTGGGTGTAATTCTAATGATCACACAATGGTGAGCTGAAGCCTGATTTCCTAACTTTGAAAATTTATCTTTTTTGTGTTCTTTCAGGGATGGGGGAGCTCTGTAGGGGAACAACCACAATGGTTTCTGTCCTCTACAAAATTCAGGGACATAATTTTTTAGCTCAGGACTCCCTGCCAAAGTTGAATCTGGAGCCGTTTTTTCTCTGAATCTAAATTATCTCGGCTAACTTGTTTTTAAGCTTACAATCGGGAACAAATGCATATTATTCAATTGGGCTGTACATGGGTCTCCTCATGATTGTGTGGGTCAGGAGCAATCCCACTGAGAACCCATGGGGAAAGAAGTGCTGGAAATTAGGGAGCCAGCAGAGTGTCTCCTCTATGGCTGCATCCCTGTGCTTCTGAGAAAAAGCTATCAAGAAATGAAATTTGTTTAAATCAGATTCTGGTTTTGTGTATGTAGGGAGTTGCTGAACATAGAAATGATTCTGTTAAGATTTATTCTTTAAAGTGAACAGATTTCTTCAATACTGTATCATTTCATATTTCCACATATTCAGGATATCCTTGACTAACTTTTAAATGTGTTGATTTTAAGGTGTAGGTTTGTTTCACATTTGTGAGGTTTGGGGAACAAAGCCAAGATCCTGCTCTTTTCCCTAACCCAAATCAGAAGGTGTCTTGTTGTTGTCATTGTTGTTTTTATAGACGCTGAAAAAAATCTCACTAACTTCTGTTGGTTTTTTTTTTACTCCAAATCAGGAAATCTTTTAAGTATTCTTTTTTTGTTTTCTATATAATTTATTGTCAAACTGGTTTCCATACAATACCCAGTGCTCATCCCAACAACTAACTTCTGTTTCTGCAACAGAGCAGTTGCCTGTTCAGAGGTGACCCTGGTAGCCAGTTAGGTGGAAAGCTGAATTCTCCAGGGAAGCTTTTTTTTTTCCTTCTAAATCTCCTTAGCTGCTTGAGACCAGAGCTGATACTCACTGGTGCTCTTACCAGCCAAGAAAACATGCTTCATTGTCCTAACCAGTGAACAAGTTGAGTATGTCTTCATCATGTGCATGTCTCAAGTCATTGACATGTTTGATTTTAGAAATTGAAAGCCAATACCAGTGTTACAGAAGGCAAAAATTATTTCTATAAAATGGTTTTATATTGAAAATCCTTTTATCTTATTAAATGTCTCCTCTACCTCTGTATAATCTGGAGAATCTTTACTCTTTAAGGACATATGCCAAAGATTCATTGTAATTCATTGGTATCCTCATGTCTTAAACAGTGATTTGTTCTAGATGCTATTTTTTCCTAGATAAGGTACTGATTTTATATTCTTTCCTTATAAAGTAGTTGAATAATAGGTCTCAGTTTGGAGTATATTAGTTAAGAATATTTGGAGAAACAGGAAAACTGGGAACCAAATTATTAAGTTGAAGGCCTGTGTTCTTTGTAGCACACTAACCAATCTTTATGCAGATTTTTGCTGCTGGAAGAAGTGGTCTGGGCCATTTCTTTTTCCCTTTCATCCCATGATCACACTTTGGTTTCCCTTTTCCTAGTAACTCTGGCCAGAATGGCCAGTTGATGTGACTGGGTCTTTGTCCTTTATAAATTGTGTTTTTCTCAACCATTAGGGAACAAACACCTTATGTCCAACCTGAGAAGGGTTAGATAGAGGCCAGGGCTCTCCTTTCACTTGCCCCTGTCCTTTTTAATATCACATCTCAACTTGATGTCCCAGTATCACAGCCTGGTGATTACAGGGAAAATAATCATCAGTGTCAGAGATGTGGTAGGTAGACTATAAACTATACATGAAATCACCTATATAGATCATAAAACTGTGACTAAGTTTCCAAGAAAATAGAAAATCAAAATAAAGCTGATTATGATCTCATTTTATGGAGAGACTGCTACCAGCCTCAAAATCTCCTCCTTCCTCCAGCCAACTATACCTATGCCCTCCCTATCCGTTTCTTTCTTTCTTTTTTTAATGTTAATTTTTGAGGGAGAGGGAGACAGAGTGCAAGTGGGGGAAGCGCAGAGAGAGAGGGAGACACAGAATCCGAAGCAGCTCCAGGCTCTGAGCTGTCAGCACAGAACCCGACTTGGGGCTTGAACCCAGGAACTGTGAGATCATGACCTGAGCTAAGTCCGCCACTTAATCGGTGAGCCACCCAGGGTCACTTATCAGTTTCTTTTCATGCAACATTTATGTTTCCCCTTTCTTCTGCCAGAATGGATTTCTGACTCCTGGAACTCTTGTGGTGAGCAGTCTTCTAATAATGTGTATAATCTTTCATAATATTATTTTTTAATCATCAAACCATATTTTTTTCTAAGGATTGCTAAACCCTGCTTTTCTAAGGTGCTTTTAGGAGAATTAAAATGATGGCTGCAGGGTAAAACTCTGGAGAGCTGAAACAAAGAACTGCTTCCTGAGGGTTCACAAGCTAAACTGTAATCTTTCCCATCACTCATGTGTGCCTCAGGTGCCAACATGGCATTCTATCCCCAGATTTAAAATCTCTTCTCTGGATGGTTGGTGTGATACCTGTTATTTTATCCAAATTCAGCTCGTTATCACATTTTTGGATATTAATACCAAGAATTTAAACAAAAAGTCGCTGTGTGAATCAGTTACTGCTGTGATGGTAATCTTTTTGAAAAGTTCTTCTCTGAAAATGGATTCAGATTTCTGGTAAATGGACTCTATTGGAGGATTCTGATTTAAACTGTGGCACCTATTTGATTTAAGTAAATTAGAAAGTGAGTTATTTTTAAAACTGGTTTGTAACTCATACCTCTCTTGTTAGATACGATCTTCCCATATAGTCTATTTCAGCTACTTAGAAGGAAGAAATGATAGGTGTTGGGTTCAGAGGCACCTCTCATCCTATCAAATCCAAACTTGGACATTTCAGGAAAAGATCTCATTTTAATATATACCACATTTACTTGTGCTTGTAGACTTTTTTTTTTGTTTCAAAGTAAAAATTTATTTTTTCTTTTGTCTTTCTGCCTGTTTTGTTTTTGTTTTTATTTGTATTTTTTCACAGAGAAACTTTAAATTAGGATAGTAATGCCAGGGCTGAAACGATTGTGGATTCTTTTCCTTTTTATGTAATTCTAGTCTGTATTAGAAATGTACATAGATATTTACTACCTTTTGGCTAGTTTTGTAGTTCAAGATCACTTTGAAAACAGTCATTAAAAATTACTTTGGTAAGTGTAAAAAAGTCACTATCTTACAAATGTTTGTTAGGGTAAATCAACCTTAGCCTCTATTGAAAAGAAATGTACTTTATTACCTTCCCAAAATGGACTTTTTTCATTGAAATAATAATAAATCAGAATTAATTTTTTAAAAACTAGTGAAAAATTTGCAGAAGTGAATTTTCTACCTCCATTCTGCAGCAACAGGAGGAACACGGGCTTTGCAACCAGACAGGTTTGGGTTTGAATCTGGCTGCATGCTTGTGGACAGTTAGTCTTTTAAACCTTTCAGATGGGCTTCAGTTTCATGAAAGCTGGAGTGAAAAAGTTTGTTATGGAGATCATAAGAAAGAACTCAGGCTTGGCCTATACTAGGTTCCACTGAGAATGTAGAGGAGGATCTGGGGGGGGGGCTTTATGAAAATGGCCCAACTGTCCGTCAGCTGATAAATGAATAAAGATGTACACACACGTGCATGCACACACACACACACACACACACACACACACACACACCAGAATATTATTCACCAATAAAAGGAATGAAATCTTGCATTTACAATGACATGGATGGATGGGGCTAGAAAGTATTATGCTAAGCTGAAATAAGTCAGAGAAAGACAAATATCATATGATTTCACTCATATATGGAATTTGAGAAGCAAAACAAATAAGCAAAGGGAAAAAAGGGGAGGGAGAGAGAGAGGGAGAGAGAGAGAGAGAGAGAGAGAGAGAGAGAGAGAGAGAGAGAGAGAGAGAAACCATGACTCAACCATAAAGAACCAACTGATGGTTACCAGAGGGAGGTAGGTGGGGGGATAGGTTAGATAGGTGATTGGGATTAAGGAGTACAGTTCTATGAGCACCAGGTATTGTATGGAAGGGTTGAATCTCTATATTGTACACCTGAAACCAGTATTATACAGTATGTTAACTGGAATTTAAAGAAAAACTTTAAAAAGAAAAAAAAGAAGAAGAGACAGTGCCCTACAGGGCAGCTAGGAAATGCCATTGGAACAGTTATTCTCTGGGAACTGGATTCCCAGAACCTCAAGATTCTCTGGGAACCTTGGCATTGGGAGGTATAATTCCAAACAAAATACCAAACAAAAACATATTTAATAGATTGTAAGATGTTAATTTTAAGGTACATTATTGATGTTATTACCTTTGAAGATAAAAAGTAAAATTAGCACATTAAATGAACACCGAGATAAGACACATTATGATTTGAAAATCATTAGAATGTGTACATATGAGGGCACCTAACAAGCAAAGTGCATTATGGAATTAAGGAAACATGCTATTTGCTGGGCATCACAACTGCTATGCTAGGTATTAGCTGTACTTCAGATAGTAGTGTTAAGCCAGTATGGTACTTTTCCAAGACATAACAGATGGCATTTATTTCTGTTCACTTGGAGAGATATTTGTTGATCCCTGCTATGTGTTAGACCTTGTACTATGTACCAGGAACACAGTAGTAACACAAAACACACGGGTGCCTGGGTGGCTCCATCAGTCACGTGTGTGACTCTTGATCTCAGCTCAGGTCTTGATCTCAGGGTCTTGAGCTCAAGCCCGGCACTGGGCTCCATGCTGGGTGTGGAGCCTACTTAAAAAAAAAAAACCAGACAAAACACAATTTCTGCCTTCACATAGCTTAAAATTATCAAACAAGTAATTCTGAATGTGATGGATGTAATGGAAGGGGACATACAGGTGCTTTGAGAGTGTAGGGTATGGAAATTATGCTATACATGTTGGTAAATAATGTATATAACTTGTGTGACAAAACAGTCCCATGAAGAGATGCTGAAATTAATGGGACTGTGTAAACTAGAGATGAAAAGGCAAAGAGAAGGGTTGCTATTCAATGTAATAGTTTTTTGTTTTATTTTATTAAAAAAATTTGGCTGGGCATTTAGCTAGGTTACAAAAACTAAATTAGTAATAGTGTTAAGCTCTCTTGAGTGATTTATTGTGTGCTAGGTGTCATGACAAACACATATGCTGCATCTCATTTGAGCTCCACAGCAAATACCTCTCTTTTATGGAGGAGAAAACTAAAGTTTAAAGAGATTAAGGGACTCTCATAGCATCAGACTCCAGTGAGTGGTGGGACAGGACCAGAGCCCAGATTCAGATTTAATCATTTGTGATGTAGATGATTTCTGCTCTTCCATACTTATTGTGGTTGTTTCATGTTTGCAGAGTTTGTGATTATTGCAGGGGTTATAAACCCAAATGACTACAGGGCCAGTCAGGTAACAGAGACAGATGGAAGATAATAGGAGTGATGTTCAGGATTGTATGTGCTTTTCTGAACCAAAGACATTCAACTAGTCAAATGTGGATTTATTTAAAAGAAGGACAAATGGGGTGCACCTGGGTGGCTCAGTCCATTTAAGCATCTGACTCTTGGTTTCGGCTCAGGTCATGATTCACGGGTTTGTGAGTTTGTGCCCCACATCAGGCTCTGCACTGACAGCCTGGGGCCTGCTTGAGATTCTCTCCCTCTCACTCTCTCTCCAGCACTCCTCTGCTTGCATTCTCCCTCTCTCAAAATAACATAAAAAAAAAGAAGATAAGGACAAAAGAGTCTGTGGGCCTTCATCCTCAAGAAGTCAGGTTGGTGGTGAAGGCTTGTTTATAGATTTTTCTTATATTAACTCAACCCAACAGTCTTGTATAACACTTATCATCTAGCATGTGTGTGTGCGTGTGTGTGTGTATGTGTGTGTGTATGTGCGTATCTAAAGATACAGTATGACAGGTTGGGAAATGCTTGGGCCTTGGAGGTTTTAGATAGACCTGGTTTGAATTTGGGCACTGCTGTGTGATTTTGAACAAGTTGCTTAACTTCTCTGAACCTTGTTTTCTTCATAAGTCAAAAATAATAATTATCTAAATTGTTGTTGAAAGTTTTAGGAATAATAAACATTGATTTCTCAGGACTGTGCCTGGCACATAGTGGGTACACAGTAAGCAGCAGTTGTTGTTTTTATTAATATATTTGTTTTCCTTGTTGTTGGTTCTTTGCAGGCAGCTCTTAAATCACATTTATCCCCATCACTTAGCATTAACTTGACATTGCACACTACTTTTGCCAATTTGGTCATGGGCAATCTTCAATTCTTTTCATAAGTAATGATACACATCAAAAAGCTTGAAGGGGATAAGAATGAACTGTTTTCCTGTAACCATTCTCCTTGGCTATAATGGAAGTAAGTCTTCAGTTAAATTTTGCCATACACAAAGACATTTATTAAATAAACGTTTATGGGGCACATGGGTGGCTCAGTCGGTTAAGTATCCGACTCTTGATTTCAGCTCAGGTCACGATATCACAGTTTGTGAGCTCAAGCCCCACATCAGGCTCTGTGCTGAGATGCTCTGTGCTGAGAGCACTGAGTGCTTGAGATTGTCTTTCCCTGTCTCCCTCTGCCCCTACCCCACTCATGCTCTTTCTCTCTCAAAATAAATAAATAAACTTAAAAATTTTTTATATAAACATATATAAGTATGGAACAATTCATACAGCCTACTGTAGGCTGGGTGAAGGTTCAAACTCCATCTTTTAGGCACTAGAATACAACCTTTCTAGAAAGGTAAGACAATAATTCAAGACAGAATACACTTACCCTCATAATGGGCATCAGATAGCTAGAAATCTGTCCCAATGGCAAGACACAGGATCATTTAGACTCAAGCCTTGGACTATACCCCCTCAGTGCCTTCCTGGCTTCTTATACACTTTTCAAAGGAGAGTATGAATACAAAAATATTCAGCCAGTTCATGTATTTGATACTGTTAATAGCAAACAATTTCAATACTGTTTGATACAGTGAATCTCTTTCTAACACCCATAATGCTGATTTTCAAACCTTTGATCTCCCCAATCAAAACCTATTTCTGAAATTCATTATAGTAATTACAAAGTCTTTGGTATTGCTGGAGACACCAATAGCCCAAGTGCTAGTGTAGCCCCTTCTGACATGTGAGCTTTGCTTGCAATTATAGATGGATAGCTGTTTTGAGCCCAAACTCAGTATCTAGAGCAGTGTTTCTCCATTAGGATGATTTTTCCCCTAAGGAGATATTTGGCAGTATCTCAAGGCATTTTTGGTTGCCATAGCTGAGGGGAGGGTGTGTTTATACATCCACAGATAGTTTATACAGTTCAGAGTGCTGCTAGACTTTCAACAATGCAGGAAAAGTTCCCACAACAAAGATTTGGATCCAAATGTCATTAATGAGGATGTTGAGATACTGCTATGGAGTGTAGCTTAAACTGACTTATCTGCTTATTACATCATATTATCTTGTCTATGATGATTTATTTTAAAGCTAAATTACAGGCTTTATAACATTCATGACATAACTTAATGGTAAAGACTTGAATTTACTAATTCATTGTAATGTAATACTTGTGGAAAGTATGAATTTAGAAACTAGTTACTTACTATCTATGGTAGACCTAAATAAATAACATAGCCTATAGAAACTTTTTAAAAATGGTAGGCCTTAGTCTTATTCACTGGATTGTAGGAATGGATTTCCATTGCCCAGGCAGTGCTCCTATAAATTACTATCTTAATAGACACTCTTGTGCTGCTGAGTTATCAGGGTTTTTAATTTACTTCACTGTAATAAACGTACATTAAATGTCTTTGGCCTAGAGGAGTTTATAGCACAGAAGAAATGAGGCACCACATATCTTCAGCAAGGCCACTTCCAATTGTAATGTCCCAACAACCTATGGTCTGTTTCATTCCATGTGAAACCAGGAAGCTCCACTCATTGCCTTTTGTTACTATTTCCATGTGGTCTGAGCTATGGCTTATATGGTTGCATGCAGCCTTATAAATGTCTTGCCTAAGTACTGCCAGATAGTAGTGGTATAACTATGTATTTTATCTAAGAAAGCAAAAATAAATATAAACCACAGGTGTTCGAGAGAAATGGCCTTTAAAAATGTTTTAAAAGAAGATTCATAGAAAGAGAAAACGATTTCACTTTATTGGGAAAATGCCACATTCACCTCTTAAACTCTGGAATGAAGGAAATGGTCAACAGCATCGTCAACACTGTTGGGGTCTCCAGTTTCTATTTTTGCCTTTTTGGGTGGATTATCAACATGCCTTAATTGATCACATGTAATAATGTGTCTTCGTGTTAACGGCCTTACTAAAGGAATGCTCTTAGGATAACCAACCAGCTACCAAACTATCCGTCATTTGCCTTCATTGGAGATGGCACTCAAGGCTGTGTGGGTGGCTACATAATTACTGACATGTCTGCCTGTAGGAATGTGGTCTGAAATATTCTAAACTTAGGAACTATTCACATCGGACCTCTTGGATGTTGTTTTTGGACAGTGATAACTGTGGCATTCTCCAGGGTTTGTAAAACGAGCTCTGACTTTGCCAACCATAGATTCCAGCTTTAACAGCGATCTGTTCAATGAGTAACCATGGTCCAGGGAATGTTCATTCTTTTTTTTTAACAACTTGATTTCATTAATTATTATTTTTTAAATTGGGGTTTTACTTGGCTTTAAGTAGTTCATTTTATGGAAAGGGGTAAAAATTTGGTCAGCAGGGGAGTGGAGGGTAGGGGGAAGGTAAAAATAGTAATCAGGTTTAGATCAGTTGTATTTTTAACATTATATTAGCCAAGCATTGGAGTTAGTTTCCTTTTAGGTGATTAAGTTACATGTCTATTTTGTGAATAAACTTTGCAGAAATAGCAAAATTTGTCTCTATGTCACTTGCAAATGATTTATTGTCTTTCTCATTTAATATTTTTATGTATCAGTGGTATATGTTTTAAAAGTCCCAGCCAAAGTCTATATTCCAGCACTGCCTACCTTTCATATTCTTCTGGGCAGAACATTAAAAAAGAAGAAAAAAAGGGTCCTATAGTACATAGTATAAGGAAATTTCTCAGGAATAATTTGTTTTTGTAAAAGAAGTTTTAAATGAATTCTCAAGGCATTTGGCAAGTGTGGATTGGTGTCAAGGAAAATTATAATCCTAGACCAGTAAAACCATCATGACTTCTAAGAGTCACAGCGATCATACCTTAGTGTTCCAAAGCATCAGGTGATTTGGCCAATTAGCAGGTCTCTTTTTATGAAGACAAATCATGTGTGACTGAAATATTTTACTAAAGGGTACATTTTCCCTGTTATTTTAATAGCTACCCAAATGATAGCATGGTTAAAAATGTATTCTAATCCTGGGTTTGGTTTAGGAATTTCAGCTAAATGCTCGTTATAGGGGAATCTTAAGATTTTACTCTGTGAGAGGTGCAATAGAATGTAATCTAGTCCCCTATTCTATTTGTACAAAATAACATAGTAGCAAAAGTAGTTTAGAATTGGAATCTTCCTATGCCTTCCAGTTAAAATCCCAGGGTTCTCTTTTATCTAGCTAAAGGTTCAGCACATAGATAATGAAACACTTCTTATGTGCTTATCTGGTGTTCAAATCATCCCACCATTTCTCTTTTCATTTTGAACCTTATTTCATTGTTTCTGTTAAAAGAACAATTCTTTAGGATACAAATTAGATCTTTTCAGCCAAAGTAAAAGTTTAGACATGGTAAACTTTTTCTTCTTCCTTATTGCAGGGGCTTTCCCAGTCTGTAGCAAACACCATCGCCAATAATATCGTTGAGTGGGAAGCATGCCCTTTTTCTTGCCTGCTTCCAAATCTCCCCTAGACTGAAAGTGTATCTTTCTTTCTTTCTTTCTTTTTTTTTGGATTTAGTTTTTTAAATTTACATCCAAATTAGTTAGCATATAGTGCAACAATGATTTCAGGAGTAGATTCCTTAGTGCCCCTTACCCATTTAGCCCATCCCCGCTCCCACAACCCCTCCAGTAACCCTCAGTTTGTTCTCCATATTTATGAGTGTCTTCTGTTTTGTCCCTCTCCCTGTTTTTATATTATTTTTGTTTCCCTTCCCTTATGTTCATCTATTTTGTCTCAAAGTCCTCATACGAGTGAAGTCATATGATATTTGTCTTTCTCTAATTTTGCTTAGCATAATACCCTCTAGTTCCATCCACATAGTTGAGAATGGCAAGATTTCATTCTTTTTGACTGCCGAGTAATACTCCATTGTATATATACACCACATCTTCTTTATCCATTCATCCATCGATGGACATTTGGGCTCTTTTCATACTTTGGCTATTGTTGATAGTGCTGCTATAAACATGGGGGTGCATGTGTCCCTTCGAAACAGCACACTTGTATCGCTTGGATAAATGCTTGGTAGTGCATTTGCTGGGTCGTAGGGTAGTTCTATTTTTAGTTTTTTGAAGAGCCTCCATACTGCTTTCCAGAGTGGCTGCACCAGCTTGCATTCCCACCAACAGTGCAAAAGTATCCTTGCCAACATCTGTATCCTTGCCAACATTTGTTGTTGTCTGAGTTGTTAATGTTAGCCATTCTGACAGGTGTGAGGTGGTATCTCATGGTGGTTTTGATTTATATTTCCCTGATGATGAGTGATGTTGAGTATTTTTTCATGTGTCGGTTGGCCATTTGGATGTCTTCTTTGGAAAAGTGTCTATTCATGTCTTTTGCCCATTTCTTCACTGGGTTATTTGTTTTTTGGGTGTTGAGTTGGATAAGTTCTTTATAGATTTTGTATACTAACCCTTTCTCTGACATGTCGTTTTGCAAATATCTTCTCCCATTCCGTCGGTAGCCGTAAAAAATTTTTTTTTGAATATTTGTTTATTTTTGAGAGACAGAGAGAGAGCATGAGCAGGGGAGGGGCAGAGAGAGAGTGAGACACAGAATCTGAAGCAGGCTCCAGGCTCCAAGTTATCAGCACAGAACCTGATGTGGGGCTCGAACTCACAAAATGCGAGATCATGACCTGAGCCGAAGTCGGACATTTAACCGACTGAGCCACCCAGGTGCCCCCGTTGGTTGCCTTTTAATTTTGCTGATTCCTTCGCTGTGCAGAAGCTTTTTATTTTCATGAGGTCCCAGTAGTTCATTTTTGCTTTTGTTTCCCTTGCCTCCGGAGACAAGTGTTGAGTCAGAAGTTGCTGCGGCCAAGATCAAAGAGGTTTTTGCCTGCTTTCTCCTTGAGGTTTTTGATGGCTTCCTGCCTTACATTTAGGTCTTTCATCCATTTTGAGTTTATTTTTGTGTATGGTGTAAGAAAGTGGTCCAGGTTGATTCTTCTGCATGTCACTGTCCAGTTTTCCCAGCACCACTTGCTGAAGAGACTATCTTTGTTCCATTGGATATTCTTTGCTGCTTTGTCAAAGATTAGTTGGCTATACATTTGTGGGTCCATTTCTGGGTTCTCTATTCTGTTCCCTTGATCTAAGTGTCTATTCTTGTGCCAGTACCATACTGTCTTGATGATTACAGCTTTGAAAGTGTATCTTTCTAACCAAAGGGCAGCCATGTGAACAAAACATTCATTTCAGCAGTCATTAGAGCTGTCTGTATCCTTGTGTTAGGCAGCTGTGGCTAAAGGTGAATTGGAAAGATTTTTTGTTGTTGTTGTTTTAAACAAATTTTTTTAATGTTTATTCATTTTTGAGAGAGACGGAGATAGAATGTGAGGGGGTCAGAATCAGAAGCAGGCTGCAGGCTCCGAGCTGTCAGCACAAAACCCGACACGGGCCTCGAACTCACGAGCTGTGAGATCATGACCGAGCTGAAGTCGGACGCTTAACCGACTGAGCCACCCAGGTGCGCCCCCCCCCCTTTTTCTGGTAAGTAGATGACAGATATATTGAGGTAGATCTGTTGTTTCCATATGACATCTCTTGGGTTCCATTCACATTGGGAACCTGACAATGCTTGATTGTGTCTGGGATATAAGAAACAGTTTAGTTATGCCGGAGTTTTAGGTGGACTGACTTTGAGTTTCATTAATTCAGGCAGCATTTCTGGGATACCCACTGTGTACCGAGTAGCAGAAAATTGAGGGCATGGTGGGGACTTATCTATTGCTTTTTTTACGCTGGAATTTTCTGGAATGAGTGTGAGTTTTCCCTCTTCCTTCCCATAGTGTACTTTACAAACCTTTTATTTAAAACACCAAATTTTGTACATTTTGAATAAGGTATAAAAGAAAAATAACATCTAGCTCCCTGATTAACAAGCCTCAGAGGATTCTTGGAGAGCAAATTATGGCAGCCAAGTTGAATGTTTGTATGTGTGTATTTTTAAAAACAAATTATTATTACTATTTTTTGAAGTTTGTGTGTTTATTTTGAGAGAGACAGAGACAGCGCAAGTGGGGGAGGTACAGAGAGAGAGAGAGAGAGAGTCCCAAACAGGCTTCATGCTGCCAATGCAGAGCCCAACGAAGGGCTTAAATTCATGAAACTGCAAGATCATGACCTGAGCTGAAATCAAGAGTCAGACGCTTAACCGACTGAGCCACCCAGGTGCCCCGTGTGTATATATTTTAATAGAATTCCTAAAGGACTAAAAAAGTCATCCAAAACTTGTAACCTTACATGGCTTGTATTATGTATTCGATACATGGTCTCATGACATTTTACTTTGAAATTTGATTAAATGTGGCTACAAATGAGCATTGTTCCATTGAGTGACCACACAGAGAGAGCCGGAAAACATTGCAACATAATCAGCTGTCCTGCATCACCTTAGGTGGCAGTAGTAATGTGCCTCAAGTATTGGAGAAGGAGCTTCCTTTTTTCATTGTCACTGTTAACCTGACAGAAAAAGTAGAATTGGCCTGATATTACTACACTGAAATGAACCCTCAGCTATGGAGTATTCAGAAAGAATAACCAGGAGCCAAACAAATTAGGAATGCATAGAAAGGATGTTAACTACTCGAGTATTATTTTATAGGTGAAAACCAAGTCTGAGGAAGGTAGAGGAGCTGGCCAAAGGTTGTACAGCTAGTAAGTAGCGTTACCAGCATTCACACATATCTACCTGACTCTAAAGTTATTTGATTATTGCATCATCCAGAATGTTGCTAAGCCCAAGTTATACAATATGGTATAGCCATTAACATATCAAAGTTGTTTCTTAAATAAAGGTGCCTTTGTGTTAATTTATCACCCTTACATGAATTATACTTTCACAGTACTTTTTACTTATTACTTTTAACAGCTTTATTGAGATATAATTTATATGTAAACAATTCACCCAATTAAGGTGTACAACTTAATGATTTTTAGTGTATCCACAAGGTTGTGCAACCATTAGCAGTCACTTTCCATTCCCTCCTATCCCACACCCACCCCTTGCGCTAAGAAGCCACTAGTCTGTTTACAGTGTTTATAGATTTGCCGATTCTGTACATTTCATATAAATGGGATCACACAAATGCAGTCCTTTGTGACTGGCTTCTTTAACTTAGCAGAATGTTTTTAAGGCTCATGCATGTAGTAGCATGTGTAAGTACTCTGTTTCTTTTTATGGCTGAATAATATTCTGTAATATTGATATGCCTCATTTAATTTATTCTTTAGTTGATGGACTTTTGAGTAGTTTTTCCTTTGGGGGCTATTATAAATATTGCTGACATAAATATTTGTGAACAAGTCTTTGAGTGGACATATATTTTCCTTAATCTGGGGTAGAAACCTAGAATTGTCATTGCTGCCTCCCCTGGCAACTCAGTGTCTACCTTTCTGAGGAACTGACAACCTGTTTCCAAAGCGACTACCTGATTACATTACCACTCTCAATGTTTGAGGTATTCTGATTTCTCTGTGTCTTTGCCAACACTTGGTATTATGCATCTTTTTACCTCTTTAATTTAATTCTCATAATGATATGAATTAGCCAAAGAAAATATTCTTACTGCCATTTTATAGATAAAAACTCCAAAATCAATAAACATTAAATGAGAAACACAGGATGAGTGCAGAGGGGAAATGGTGTGGATCATTCAAAACAACATATCATCCAAAAGGAATTTAAGTTTTAAAATCTGACACAGCTATGTTGGATGTTCTTAATCCTGTTTCCCACCCCTGCATTTTAAAGGTGATGAAACTAGAGCCCAGATAAGGGAAGTGAATTGATCACTGACTTAAAGCTGCTTGGTAGGGTGGTCAGTCCATTGCATGGCCTATTGCATTCAGCCCTCAGAGATGTACAAACTCATCCATGTCATAGCACTCCATTTTCTTAACTCATTCATCGATGCTGGACTTTTATTAAAATAAATACATCTCAATTCATTTGGAGTATTTGAAGGTCAGCAAAGTTGAAACCTCCCATTGGGGAGCTTCTGATAGAATTTGTTCCACATTTTGCCTACGATTACATTGATGTGAGGGCAGGAAATTAATGCGGGTACTGTTACTTGGTGACATTCTTGGATCAGATGGCTTGGATATGAATTCTGGTTCTGTCACTGACTAACTGCTTGACCCTTTCTGTATTTCTGTCTCTTTATTTTTAAATGTGGGCAATAATAGTGTCTATCTCATAGAACTGTTTTGAGAATAAAATGAGCTAATTGCTGTAAGGAGATTAGCACAGTGCTTGACTCCTAGAAAGTCCTCAGTAAACGTTGACAATTATTATTACATAACATCAGCTTGCTTAGACCACTGAAAACATTGTAGTCTGAGATTTGTAGAAAATAAATGAATCATCCTTTTTCAAAAGTAGCTTCACTAAAGGAGCAGGCATAGGAAATAGCTAATTTCTAAAGTCTTCATAATTTTGAGCTATATGGAACCTAATGCAATTAAAAATTAGTTTTAATGTTTATTTCTTTTGGGAGAGATAGAGAGCAAGCAGGGGAGGGCCAGAGGGAGAGGGAGAGAGAGAATCCCAAGCAGACTCTGCGCTTTTCTCTCAGAGCCTGATGTGGGGCTTGATCCCACATACTGAGCCGAAATCAAGAGTCAGATGCTCAACTGATGGAGCTACCCAGGCGCCCCCGCAATACAATTTTTTTGAGAAACAACTCCCCAATCCTTTACAAATTATGAACTCATTTCCTTTTACTGTAACTTTGGTCAGAAACCAACCTGAAAATTTCAATTTGAGGTGACCTCATCTCCAACAATGTGGAAGTCTCACTAAAGCACCTATGCCTGTTATGAATGTAATATATTAGTAGTGTTTATCCTTAGTATCTTTGTTTATCAAGATGAAAACCCACTGAATTATTTTAAGGCGCCTACTGTATATATTTGTGTTCCATTGTGGAAGAAGGAGCACTCAATGGGCAATCAGGAGATAGGATTGGAATCCTGGCCCTTCTCTGCTGTAGTTCAGGACTTAGCTCATCTGAGCCCTAAGCTTCTGTTTCCTCATCTGGAAATGGGGGCTGTAGGGATCAACAATTTTTCCTCAGAGGGTAGTCATTAGGACCAAGTGATAATCTGAATATAACAGCACTAGCACAGTGCCTGGCCCACAGAGAGGGCTCAGTAAATGACAGCTAAACAGCAGTGTAATGGGGTTCTGTGTGCCACACATGAGATTTGGAGGCAGATTCGATGGTGAGTTTAGGTGAAGAAATTGGACATGTCTGTGTTCACATAGAGCATGATTCATGTCTACTCTGCTGTTGCTGCTGCTGCTTTCCTGTAACCAATTTTAGAGCCTATCTTGGCAGCTGGAAGTATTTGGGATTAATTTCACACTCACTTTATGAGTTGAGCATTTTCCTGCAAGCAGCTCCCTGGGCCTCTGCCTCATTACTTTGGCATCAACTGATATGGCAGTTGGACATAGATGTCCTTTGGGGTCTCCATTTTATTTGGAAACCTTCAATTTGAAAAAGCAAAACAAAGACTATCAACACATTTGTGCCTGAAATCGTTAGCATTTATTGTTTCCTAAACCCCTCCCTTTCTTTAGTTCTGTTGAACACCAGGGAACACACATCTTGCACAGCCAGTGATAAGCACTAAAAAGTCACACTCCTTCAGATTCAAATCCTAGCAGCTGGTTGGCCTCATTTCACATTTCCAGGTGAGCAGCAAGATCCTCTAGGCCTTGGTGGGACAGATCTAAATCTTGATGGGTCTAGTTTTTCCAGCCTTTTTTACTATGTTAATTCTGCTAAATTCATTTGGCTCTCATGGAGAACAAAGTAAACTTGGCTGTTACGTGTAAAACTAAATTGAGAACATGGAGATCTGTTTAGTATTTCATGCTGGCCAGTAGGTCAGGAAGATTTTCCTTGGGGGTAATTTACATAAGGAATTGTTTATCCCATTTCTTTCCAATTTCTGTGACCATTTGGGGATAGCAGACTTTCCACAATGGCACAGAAATATAACCAGCGAGACCAAAACTTAGAGAAATGAAGCTTCTCCCGGATTGATGTATTTTGGGCCTTGCCTAGGAAAGATCCTGTGGCTTGGGCTGCTGTCTCACTGAGAAGTCATTCTTCTACCACAGCTGTGTTTAGCAAGTTGGGTGGGTCCACGAACTGACATGCTGTTACACTTAGTAAGAATTTTCCCTTGATAGTGAGGAACGTGCATAAAAGCCTCACTTAAGTCCCAGCAAATGCCCAAATGTTTACTGTGACCGATAGCTGCTTTGAGTGCAGCTTCCATCAGGTGACAGCCCCAAGTCAGAGTACTCCGTGGCCACCCAGTACCTATAGTGTTACATGCACGCTCTCCACCTTGACATTCTGCTTCCTCTTCAGCAGTTGCCCAGATGACCTTTTTTTGTCTCATCAAATGCTTTTCCCAAACTGGAATATTTGCTCCTTCCTGAACAAGCAGCTTCTACTTTTTTGCTTTAATGAATTTGCTCAAGTTGTTTCCTGTACTTTTAAAGCCCCCTCACCCAATATCTGTTCTTGAGGATGAATTTTAGGTACCTCTTCTCAGTGGCACACTGGTAAATATTTGACAACTGGTTCTCTGGGAAGGTGGGAGTTTGGGAGGAGACCTGGCTCTGTAACATTTGTTGATGTTCATGTGGTAAATACTTCCACCATGGCTGATTTCAAGCTACCAACGTGAGGTCAGTGAAGGTGAAGTTGGGAAGAAATGGGCAGTAGCCCACCATTGCAGAGTGTTTCCAACGTACAGATACAGTAGGCATAAGTGACCTCAAGGGCCTAGATAATAGTGAACTAATTAAGAAGTAATGAGTTTTGAGTATTTATCACCTTTGTTTTGGTGTAATTTCTTTAAGTTTATGTAACTTAAGTTTTAAGTAATGGTCGTGTTTAACAGCTGGCACACAAAATTGAAAACAGGACAACCTGTCCTTTCTCTGGAGCCTGTAGGAGCTGGCCAAGTTGCTTCTTCCTCCACCTTTTCCTTTGTAAAGTGCTCCAGACTCAGTAATAGTTAAACCTTTCTCTGAACCTGGCAGGTGCTTCAGGTTGCACGCAGGCTTTGGATTGAGAGACTCCAAAGTGCGACTCCTGGTCTCTCACTTGCTACGTGATGGTCAAGCTGCCCACTTAATTTGCACTTCCCAGTGCAAAATGAAAATGCAGGGCCCTTGTTAAAAGTCAGGAAGAAAGTGCTGTTAAAATAGCCACTAAAATCTAAAGCCTTTTCCTTTCTTCAGCAGTCTCTCTTTCACACTTTCTCATGGTGTTTTTATTTTCTATTTAATGTCATTCCAAGTATAGAAAAATTAAGATTATTTGCATGAATGTTACCGTCAATCCTTATATTGTTCAATGCCAGTTTTAAATGCAAATATAAGAGCATTTAGCTGTGAGTTAATGAACGTATCTCCCCTGCTCGTGTGTATGTTCTGTTGCCCCATCATTGACTTCACGTATAAAACACAACTTCAAAAATAAAATTATTAAGAATTTAAAGACAGAGGCAGCAGGGCATTAAACCAAGCATGGAGCCGTTCGAAGCACAGGCACAGTTTACATCCCTGTGCACAGTACGGGGCAAATTTCTTACATCCGCTGAGCCTCAGAGGCCTCATCTGTAAAATAGAGATATGCCAACCAGGTGGAGGTGTGGGGATTGAAGATACTGGTACCTGTATGGCACAGCAGAATGTTTGGCATGCAGTCTGTGCTCACTTAATTACAGGGATTATTATTAACCTACTAATCATAATATTAATGGCATTTTTCCTTTACAGTTCATAGGGTCTTCCCTACAGTGTCGCCACTTGCCTCTGACGTATTTTCCTTTTTCCATTATTAGCTCTCTGAAGGTAGAGATGAAATCTGTCACCATTGAATTCCCTAGAGTGGTTTCTGCAACTTCTTGCATATACCTGGCACTCAGGAGGTGTTTATAACCTTGATCTTTGTATGATTTGGGCTTATTGACAATACGCATCTGTGTCATAATATGATGGTTCCCACAATGAGGCTTAATTGGTAACACTCACAGGAAAAAAAGAATATAAATGTAGACTTTAACAGGAGTCAGTTGTAATCATGGTGAAGCTGGGGGAAGAAGCAGATGATTCCAGGTGTTTTGGTTTATGGAAAGTGTGGCCTCTGTCTCTTAGAGGAGACTTCTTGAAGTAATAGGGAAGGGATGAGTTCCAAGCCTCATTTGAGTAAAAGAGGCCCCAGGGATATTAACTCTGGCCCATAGTAATCTGTCCCTTTGCGAACTTCTTTTACACTTATTTTCTGTTCTGCACAATTAGGACATTATTACAGTAATGTTTCTTTCCACTAATTGGTTGGATATTTATGTTTCCTGCCCAAAAAATTATAAGATCCTTATGGGCTAGAAGATATCATGTACTGTTTTGAACACCTATGGAAAGAAAGTAGCACAGTACTAGGTACGTAGTAAGCAATGCACTTTATTACAATGCTGACCTTGGTCCAAACTCCCAGCGTTCCCTGGAGAGCTGAATGGGAGTTGTGATTGTCTTTTATAACTCTTGCAGGCCCTCAACCAAATGCCAGAGTATCATGGTCTGCCTGGCATTGTCAGGCAAACACCTTGCCTCGACAACTTTGTCTTTTCCTAACCTACATCTCTTTTCCAGTGTCTCCCAGACACTCTGAGGACTGTCCCCCAACAGCCCCCATTGCTGCATGGAATTTGGGAGACCACACAGCTGTAAACTCTTACTTGTTTGAATGATGATTTTTTAACAAGCCCTTTTGGGCGAGTTTCAATAAGCCATGAAATATCACCAAATGGCTCATCTGCACTAGAGTTCTGAAAGTCATCTGAGCTCTAGTCCCTCAAGCTGGCAGGGACTGACAGAAAGGAGCACACATTGCCCTAGCTTTTCCTATTCCTGTTCTGGGGGCTGTAAGACGCCTTGAGCCTCTGGGCCAGTCAGTTCATTACTTTTAATGAGCACAAAATTCACCGAGACATTAAAATAAAACACCAATGGGCAGTCTTGGATGTTCTATTCAATTGTTGCTTTAGTTCTTTTTTCCACAAGATTATTCAAGAGGATGAAAAAAAAAAAAAAAGCCAATTCTACTCCTGCCAGTTTTATCCTAAGTAGATTTGGCATTGTAAAGCTAACACACCCTGAACGTTTTTTTTTCTTTCAGATCCCTGTGGGCTAGTGCCTGACATTTGTGTTAAAAATGACATTACTCAATTGGTCAAATGTTTGAACATTATCTACCTTTTGGATATAATAAAGAAATACTGGATATCTCAACACCATGTAGCATATCAAGAGTAATAATCAGAGGCAGATAATTACTTTCTGAAAAGGATGTAATGAAATCATTACTTTAAATTATGCGGCAAACGTGGTTATTTTGATATTTTTTAATTGATCCATCTCTAGCTAGTAATAAAGACTATAACAACTGTATTAGAGGTTACTTATATTATCATATATTGTAGAAGGTCAATTGATGGTGAACCAGACACAGAACAATGTCCCCATTAAGCTGATTTCATGGATATTTTCATCCCCTGGCCATATGGATTTGGAATTACATCAGGGATTTTTTTTTTTTAAAGAAGGAAGTGAGCAGATGAATGATAACTATTTTATTACTCAACATAGCTTGTGTTTGTGGAAGACAAAGTTCATCAAGCTGTTTTAAAGAAAAACACAAGTGTGCCAAATGTAATTTGTTGAGGGCTCAAGCATTGTGAAATTATCCCTAACTGAAGTTTGTCATTTCTGCAGGTAATCGCTCTCGCAGATGCAGTAGAGGAAAACCAAGACAGTCTGTTCCAGTCATTCACCAGGCTGAAAAGTGCCACCCATTTGGTGATTCTGCTGATTGGGCTGTGGCAGAAGCTTAGTACCGACCAGATCGCTATTCTGGAAGCAGCATTTCTGCCACTGCAGCAGGACACCCAGGAATTGGTAAGGACCCACGACTCTGCAATGGTAACAGCCATTATTGAAAAGATTGTGGTTTTAAGAAGATGTCACATGGCTGTTGTATTTTCTAAGGTACCTGATGGAGGCTTTTTTTTTTTTTAAACCCAGATCCTGTTTTCCTTTTCTTTAAATCATAATAAAAATGTCAAATGAAGGCCTTTTTTTTTTCTAGAGCTATTTTAAAAATAGGTATAGAGTCCATTTTTATGTGGTATTCAGTCTATTTTTTATGTGCTCTTCAATCACTTAGAAGCCAGGGAAACAGTCATTTGACTGCCTGAGTGATGGCAGTAAACCTTCAGATTAGCTAATCCTTTCCTTTTCCACCAGAGAAAACAGTTCAGCCATTTTAATTTGCTCAGTGTTCTTAAATTTAAGTGTCAGTTCAAGGGTTAGGGAGAACTGAGATAGCCTTGCCAAATGACAGGAATATTTTGTCACATTTATATAGTTCTTAATACATAGTGTATAAACTTTTTTACTCTTGACCCTTTCAATAGGCAGTTTAGAACCAAAGTGGGGGGGAAGATGAGGGTTCATATTTAGAGTTTTTGTTGAAAGATTATATGAATAAAAGCATCTCAGACCCCTCGAATTGTAGAGGTTTGTATGACTACCAGGTGTCATCATGAGGGAACTTTTTGCATGCTTTTATTTACAAAGAAATAATATACTTCTTGGAAATTAGAGACTCTTGGACTCATTTTTTTGTATTGGAAGAAACCGTTTCATGAAAAAAGCCATTTCAAACATAGCCATGAGAACATAGGGCTAAAAATGATAGTACTAAAACTAAAATTTCTGAGTACTTACTAAATAGGCACGAGGTGGTATTTTAAGTGTTCCACAAGGATGCTCTCATTTAATCTTAAACATGGGCCTAGAAGGTTGTTAAGGTACTATTGTCACCTCCATTTAACATATGAGAAAATTTAGGCTTTGAGAGTTAAGTACGTTTTGGAAACTAGTGGATATAGAGCCATGGTTTGGGCCCAGGTCTGGCTGCTTTCAAAGCACATGTTTGTTTTTTTGTTTTTTGTTTTTTATCAATACACTGTATTTTAGCAAACAAAGTCATGAACAAGATTTTGAAAATCACAGGCTTTGTCTGTTCAATGTAATTTTCTATAATTGGGTCAAAGTATTGTCAGATGAAAAAAAAATTCAAGCTGTATTTTATATATAAACAAAATACTAATAAATAAATTGGGAAACAATTTAGAGTATACCTTTTTTTTAGATTCATAAAATGAAATTACTGCTAAAATTAATCTTTGAGAAGCCAGAAATGTGGACATTGTAATAACAGAGAACAAAGAATACAATTTGGGTTGTATTAGTGAGAATGATAACTGTGAACTCAGATTTAAGTAGTCAGAAAGACTTTGGTGGCCTCAGTTCCTGGTTCCACCACTCGATGATAAAGTCCTTCTGATCAGGTTTTCTGGCTGTTCTAAATCTCTACTTCTGTATTTCTAACCTAGAAACAATAATAGGACCTACCCAAGTTGAATAAGAATTAAATGAGATAATGGAATAGAGTGGAATTATATCTTACTCATTTTTATATTCTCAGCCTCTGGCACAGTTCCTGACCATAGCACAGTCAATATTTGTTGGGTGAATGACTAGAGTAAGGGTGAAAGCTAATAAGAAGTGACTTGGCAGAACAGATGTAGTAGATATAATCTGGAGCATGAGGAAGCAGGGCAGGGCCAGCTGTATAATTTACAGGACCCAAAGCACAGTGAAAATGTGGATCCCTTGTTCAAAAAAGTAGAAAAATAACCAAAATATTGTTAAAACAGATTCTAAAACAAAGCTTTTTACTTTCTGTGTCTCATCATGATGTTTTTATTTGCTATTTTATGCTATTCTAAATGAAGAAAAATAAAAAATTTAAGTTGTCAGCAGGAATTTTACCATGAATCTTTATAATGTGCAATGCCAGTTTTAACACAAATATAAGAGCATTGGACCTATATGCAGAATCACCAAAATTATATAATTTGTATTTTGTAGCTCATACATGCATATGTATTTTGTTCTTACAGAGCTGTGAATCACTGCACAAAATTAACTGCTTTTACTTCCCTTCTTGATATGCACACATCTACCAACACTTTCCACCTTCAGCTTACTGATGAGTAGGGAAGGAAAGAAAAAGGAGCTCTGTGTTACTCTATTTCCCTTTTCTTCTGTTACCATTTTCAGTGTAAGTAGTCGGATAATACAGGGAAGTAACAGGGGTGTAATGGACTTCCTTAGTCATTCCTGTTTCTTTGAGTCTATTTGCTGACTTTCTTCATTCAAAACAAGTTTTGGTGCAATGAAACGCCTTAAAGGCTGTCAGTGCCCCCACTTAATCAGTCTAGACATGCCCTCCTTGTATTTGTTTTGAGTCTCCCTGTCTCCCACTCATTCCGGGGCCATAGAATTCTAAGCTTATGGGGCAGAAAGGTAGAAGGAATGCGTACCGCGCATGTCTTCCCTTCTTACACATAATTCACTGTTCCAGCAGACATCACTTACAGAAGACAAGTGCAAGATAACATTAAGAATTTCAGGGGCGCCTGGGTAGCTCAGTTGTTAAGCATCTGACTTCGGCATAGGTCATGATCTCATGTTTCAGGCCATGATCTCACAGTTCGTGAGTTTAAGTCCCACATCAGGTGAGCTCGAGCCCTTCTTTGGGTGAACACGAGCCCCGCTTCGGGCTAACACAAGCCCTGCTTTTCTCTCTCTCTCCCTCCCTCCCTCCCTCCCTCCCTCCCTCCCTCCCTTTGCCTCTCCTGGGATTCTCTTTCTCTCTCTGCCTGTTGCTCACTAGCACCTTCTCTCTCTCTTTCTCTCTCAAAAAAAAAAAAAAAAAAAAAAAAAAAAAAGAATTTCAAGGTGGCAATGGCAAAACATTAAATCAAGCGTGGGGCCCTTCTGAACGCGGGGCCCTGTGTGACCACATGGCTCACATGCTCCTGAAGGTGGCCATGAAGTGTGGTTAGACCCAGAGGAAGAATTTCCTTGAAATAAAGGTTCTCAAATGTAGGGACTGAGTCCCCAGAGAGACTATGGAATTTCTGACTCTAGAGATCTTTCAAAACAGCCTCCATCTGCTGGGAATAGTGTGTTCATCCCTGTAGGCAGGTGAATGGACTAGGCATCTTCTCAAAGCTTCTTTCTGCCTGCCACTGTGTTCTTTGCTGTCATAACTCCCAAAATATAGAGGGAAAAATTCTTTCAACTTTCTTCTGAATTTGGCGAGATTAGAAGGGGTGTATACTCGTTATGTCTATTGAAGCCATTAATAAGACAGGACATTTGATAAAAACATAACTTGGAAAAGAATGAATCCAAAAAGACATTTTAATACTGCTTGTTATGCTCTTCATCTTTAATTAGGTTGTGGTATTCACTTTGGACTTATACTGTTGAGACAGCTTATATATCTTGAGAAAAAAGGAATCCTTTTTCATTCTTTAAGACGTACGCATGCGGTATGTGGTTTTGACATGCTAGTTCACAATCCCCCACATTATGCCTTTGGACCTCACAAATAAATGTTATGTGATGGGTGTCCCACTGAGATGTGAAAATGAAATATGCAAACCTGAAATAACTTGGAATGAGGGTAAGACGGGGAAGAAAGGAGTCTCTGACCAGAATGTTGAAAATATATCCCATATTGAAGTTATTATGATACCACAAAAATCTGAATGTAATTTAGACGGTTTGGTTGGAAGTGGATGGCAGAGTACATGTGTGAGGGGGAGAACTTCAGACATGTGGACAACATTTTCAGAAGAGACTCTCAGTTCAAGGTCAGATGTCCCCACAAGTATTGAGAGGTGGAAGAAAGTGCTCAGAAGATGTTTTATTTATGTTGCACATAGCACTGCACAATGGTTTGTTGTATTGTTATTTAGATGGCATGTGTCACAAACGGCAGGCTAAATGCCGTAGTTCACTCTGGAATATTTTCTGAACTGGCATCAGGTTCACAAAGCATAAATATTTAGAATTTATTATTCCTAATGAAAAGTGAGGTTCTTCACACTATCCTATCAGTATTTTTTTATATGCCATCTCATTTGGATCAGAATTCATCATTGTTTTCTTTGATCTGTTTCTTAAATGCTTTTCTATTTTTGTCACTTCTCATTACTATTTGGGGGCAAATAAATGCTGGTATTGCAGACTATTATGTGTGGCTTTTTCAAGGTGTTGAAAGTTACATATGCCAAATGTGTTTTTGTAGGGATACTTCCCTTCACTTTAAGAAAAACATTAACTGTTCTATTTGGCATCTCCATAAAGAGCTCTTAAACTCAGTTCCATCAGTGGATTTGATAATACAGTATTGTCCCTACCATCTTCCTGTGATGGAGAAGTTTTGCCCCAAATAACGTGTTCTATCAGTGTACCTGATGCCGCAATTCTAAAACTGTTTTCTTTTCAGTTTAGGGGCTGAGGATTTCAGAGTATCTGCAATGCAGAATTTAAACATACATCTACTGACCCTTTATCTACATGAAGTTCTATGGAAAATACTGTCTACTTAGGTCATGAAGGGCTGTGTAATGGTTTGAGTCTGAGGGAGTGTTTAATTGTGATAGCACACCTCTCTCATGATGTTATACAAAAGCCAAAAACTGCAAAACTCCGCATACCTCAGGATTGGCTTAAAATCTTTTCATCCGGTCATATTTGCATTCAGTGAATATTTATTAAGTACCTACTATGTTTCAGGCAGTGTTCTAGGTTCTTGGCATATTTTAATAAACAAAGCAGAGTTAGAGCCTATCCTCCGTTGATTTACTTCAACATTGTAAGCAAACATATTCCAGTCACAGTCAGCCATAAACATATTGGCTACCTGATTTAGTAGCCACTTGTCATATGTGGCTATTTAAAGTGAAATTTAAATAAAGTGAAATAAAATTAAAATTTCAGTTCCACGATTTCACTAGCTGTATTTCAACTGCTTAGTAGCCACATTGGAAAGTTCAAATATAGAACATTCCCAGAAGCGCCTGGTTGGCTCAATCAGTTACACATCCTACTCATGATTTTGGCTCAGGTCATGATCTCACAGTATGATTTTGAGCCCCACGTTGAGCTCTGCATTGACAGTGTGGAGCCTGCTTGGGATTCTCTCCTTCTTTCTCTGCCCCTCTCCCACTCTCTCTATCTTTCTCAAAATAAATAAATAAACTTTAAACAAAAAAGAACATTTCTTTCATTGCAGTACGTTCTATTTCATAGTACTCTCTATCATTAAAAGAGAAAGGGTTTTGTCAGTTGGGTTAAACAACTTGAGCACAGTTTAGCAAATTAATGAAAGCAGGGTAGGACACTGACATTAAGTTATGCCACGGTGTTTGCTTTAGCAGCCCTTATTTCTGGTATTCCGACATCATCAGCCTGGTCACATGTGCAATGATCAGACTTTTTCTAGGGAGATGAATGCATCTACATAAAAGGGAGGCAATAAGCTGGCACAAGTGCTGCTACTCCCCCTTCACATGACCTTGGTAGACATTATGATCATCACAAATTCTTTCCTGTTGAGCCTGAACATGATCTCAGAATCCTTTTGAATACAGCATTTGAGGTAGTCACTATCACTTGCATTTGGTATATGGTTAAATCCTCTTTGCCCTTCTTGAACTCTGTACAGATCTGCTCCTCCTTTTCTTAGCCAACAGCTTAGATGACTAAGATTCTTTAAGATGAAGTCTAGAAGATGGCAAGAGAACAAGTAGGAACAATAGTGTTATTTCCCAATGGGCTTTCTCAGACTTAGGCTCTAAATGTTCATTTATGTTCCACCTGACTCCAGAGGAATCCCCAAGGAAAAGAGAAACGGAGCACTGGTTTGGAGACCTGATTATACACAGTCTTAGATTTGGAAGGAATGTTGGCACATTGCGTAGCATTTTGCCTTACTTTTTCTTTTCTTTCAAAGTTCACTTAATATCTTTAGTAGATATTATCTACTATTTGAAAAAGAAAAGCTTTATTGCGTTCTTAAGAGTTTAACAGTTACCTTCCTTAGCACTGAACTTTCAGATCCCCTGAGAAAGTTAAGGTGGAAATTTACATCAGTGGGAGAGGAGATTTGGACCTTCAGCCTTACTTTTTGATTGATTATTCCTTTTACAAGCTGATATGGAAAGAGAGACTTATTTTTAACATTTTCAACATGGTTCATGTGAGAAAACAGATGTTTATAATAGGAAATCCTATTGTGTGGAGGGACTTATCAAGACTCACTCACAAGGCTTGAAGGCTTCTACGTCACAGGTCAGATTTGATATAAGGGCCATTGTGCCTCCTGTCTGGGTTGAGTGATGACTGAGATGGCTAATCATTGCTGTTATTAATGTCCTCTTCTTAGAAGGCAAACAAAAGGAGGAAGTCTGGTGTCAGTATCAAGTCTGCCTTTAAGACTGTTGAAGTATCATCACAATTATAAATGTCTATGGGAACATAGTGGAGAAAGTAAATATTTTGGTAGTCCCCTTGATCTTAGCCAACAAGATGAACATAAAAGAATTAGTTCACGTTCACAATGGCCACATACTCTGTGCTGTTCCTAGTTGCATGCAACTGGGGTGTTATGTAGTGGTATAGTTTTCCACTTCACCGGTGTTGAGTAATGCTTATCTCAGAGCCTTTCTGATAACTTGCTTGCTGTTTTAAAAATTGAAATACATCAGAATAGGAGCCAAGTAGAATGCAGTATACAAGTGGTGATGTGTAATCTTTGACATTTCCCTTAAGTATATCAAATATGAAACAGTACTTTAACGGATGCCTTTAATGCCTATGCATTCAAGGGTAGAGAGACTAAATAAATGAGCAAAGAATTGATTAATTGAAGCTTCACTCTCACTATATGCCATCCCCAAATCTTTGTGAAGCGAAGTGTGGTTTAAATATAAATGACTAAGTAAAATTCACACAACCATGGTGAGGAAAATGATCATCATCATCCTCATAATGCCCACCGATTTGATTCTTGGCCAGAAGTGTATTTATAGTAATGTAATTTCCCTAAAATACCTTTACCGAACTTAGTTTGAGTCTACTAATTATGAAGAGATGATCTTGACATGTCTGGGACATTACACGCTTTTGGAAATGTGCATGTGGAAATTGTGGACTCTTTCCTCTAAAACTAGCGCTCTCTGTGTGCTATAACCACACACAGAGCTGCTCCAGGGTCAGTCAGTCACTCTGGACTGCTGTTGTTCATTTGGAAATGTTCCTCAGAAACCCCTTTGGCTTGCGTCCTTGTTATTCTACCTGGCTTTCTGTGGTGGCATTTGTAGTAGCCTTTCTGCTCATGTCTCTGCTCTGGTACTCCTTGCACCTCGCTGCTAGACTCAGCCCTAAGCTCTGTCGTCACACATCTGCTTGCATACTTTCTGTGGCTCTCTGCTCCTGGTTCAGTTTGCGCTCCAGTGCCAGGCATTCAGGACTTTCAGTCACTTGGCACCACCGCATCTTCTTTCTAAAACTCGGCTTCTGTGACTCCCCAGCTTTCCTGCTCCGTTCTGGGAAATCTGACTTACCATGGGTACACAACTTCTTTCCAGCATGCCAGGGCTAAGAGTGCTTTTTTCTTCACCTAACATAGTGTCCTCTGTTTACCCCTCTATCCACCCTCATTAAGAAGCAGATCAATTCTCATTCCCTCCTTATTTATTCTGGCTTACATCCTCTTGTGAATTTCACTTGGGGGTATGACATAATTTAGCTCTCATTATGTATTCTGAAATTGTCAATGTGCTTGTCTTGTATTCTAATAAATGTAGGGACAGATTCTTTTACATCCCCACAGACTTAAATCTTAAATTAAGCATACAGTTGGACATAAATATTTAGGGATTGCTTGATACCCCATTTATTTTCATAGTGTTCCGCACATTTACAGATTTGTCTTCAACTGTATAGTTTTATTAGAAAAGGAAGCATTCTCCTTCCATTTTGTACCACCCCCTTTTTTGCAAGCAACTTCAAATATTTTGGAGTTCTGCAAGAGTGCATCTTGAGCACTCCTGTGTGGATGGCAAAAGATATAGGTAAATTGATAGCCAGACCACCACACATGTATTTATTTATACCTATATTCATCCACATGTCCTGTGATTTAATCCAGTAAGCACAGAAATTTTTAATATGACCAGTGATGAATATATGCAAGTGAAAACATTAGGTATGCCTCACCCATATTGATTTAGTCAAATTTAGCAATAAATAGTGCTGATAGACGTGTAGTAAAATTTACATACCCACTTCTTTCTATAGGGTTTCCAAAGCATCCTCCAGGAAAAGGTAAGTCATAAAATGAATCTAACACTTGGCACCAATAATCTAAGTTAATGCACTGGAAGTAGTAAACTAAAATCCATTTAGTTTGTTTTTATAATTATGGAATGCTGAAAGCAAACTAAATGCTAATAATTGGACAATACAAACTGTGGTATATCAGTTGAATAGAAGATTATGTCACAGTAGGGTTCAGATTTTTTTTTTTTTTGAGCAAATACTTAACTAGCTCTATGTCCTTAAGCAAATCAGGGAACTCTCTAAGCATTGGTTTTCTTATCTGTACAGTGGTGAGCTAGACAAGACCCCAAGGACTGGTTTTGCTTTGAAGAGATGTGAGAATGGCGATTTGGATTTTATTTCAGCTTGCTTTCATTTTATATTCCTACTGAACCAGTAAACAAATGGTACAGAGGGAGAACATGAGATTAAGAAAGGGAGTGAACTTGGCTCTCCAGTGCCTTTCTCATGAAGGCATGCCCAGAGTTTGATGGAAAACACAGTTTGCACAGGGTGAGGAATCTGCCAGTTCAGAGGTGTTTAGAACCAGAGGCTCACTGTCTTTCACACAGTTAGTCTGGGAGAAGGGCCACGTCAGTGTCTGAGGAGTTGTTCCACATGGAATTTCTTTTTCATTGCAGGTATATCCTTTCCTCTACTATATTTTTTATTGTGTAATCTGGCCTTCATTAAGTTTGGCTGTGGCCTACTACAAATGATTTACTGAAACACAATAAACATTGAATGAAAAAATACATAAAGCAAGGTTTTTCTTCCTCAAGACAACGTATCCAAATTCTTTTTATTTTTATTTTTTATTTTTTTACACAAAGTAACTGAAAATTACCTTGCTTGTTTGGTCTCCGTGAAGTAGACCGCATGCTGAGCCTCCCTTGGGTGTCTTCACCATCATTTTCAAATTCAGGGTTTGATGTTTAGTTATATATATCATCTGGAAGACCAAAATACCACTACTGTTACTCCTACTACTGCTAGTACTACTACTATTACAAATACAGAGGTGCTAAACCATGTTTTAAAAAATTGCATTACATGTGTGACCTCAAAGGTGTGCAGGTATTATGAGGAGACCCTTTGTATACCTCTGAAGAGTCCTATGAGGACTGATTGAGATAATGTACATGAAATGCCAAATGTAGGGCCGGTCATATGATGATCATCCAAGAATTATTAGCTATTAATAGTACTACTGGCTTTCAATAATAATGTGCTGTAAGTTACAGCATTATTTTATAGACCACTTAGGAAAAAAAATACCTGTCAATTAAACTATGACATAGTGCTTTTTCTCTTTTAACTTTTTTTTCCCCAAAACTCTGAAGGGTCATGTAAGGTTTTTAGTAAGTATTGAAGGAATTCTTGTAGATTTATTTAGACATAGTTTATCATAGATACTCTCGTGTCTGAAGATATAAGCAACATAAATTGGTTAAAGTGTTCCTGAAACTTCTCCACATTCAGAATTTGATTCTCTCCACTCATATGTTTTCCCACATAGCATTGTCCTGTGTGCCATATGTGTGTCCTGTGTGCCGTGAAGAGCTCTGTTGATGCAGCATTTAAGAGTGGGCCACTGTTGCCTTCCTGATTTTCTTCTGAGCCTCTGATATCCATTTAATTTTAATTTTTTATTTGAGAGAGAGAGAGTATGTGTGCACGCACACGAATGGGGGTAGGGCAGAGGAGAGAGAGAGAGAGAGAGAGAGAGAGAGAGAGAGAGAGAGAGTCCTAAGCAGGTTCCAAGCTGAGTGTGATGCAGGGCTTGATCCCATGACCCTGGGATCATGACCTGAGCTGAAATCAAGAGTTGGACACTCGGCCAACTGAGCCACCCAGGCATCCCCTGATATCCAGATTTAACACTTTCCTTTTTGACTAAGCTCAAAGCTTTACTTTTTCCCTCGGTTGAATCCTGTGTTGCTGGAAGTTAAGCAGCTTCCATCCAGAGTTACCAGGAAATTTTAGGCAAATTGATGTTTATCGCTTAAACAATAGTTCTGTGTGATACATTAATTAATCAAACCACATCTATTCCAGAGATTTGGTCATTCCTCCTACTTCAGTTACATTGCTTGGCATAGATTTTTAATGTGGGTGCATGTATCTCAGTAACAAAGGGTAACACATTTCTTCTATCTGTATCTTCTTGTCTTACCTCCTGGAAATCACGTAGCTTTTGCTTTTGCAAAAAAAAAAAATACAAATTGTTGTCATTCTTCTGTCATGAATATATGCTTCACTAATTTCAAATTTGTACTTCCGACTGCCCTATTCCAACTTTTTTATTCAGTGAATCATAGTATATTTTAAAAGACAGAGGCTCCTGGGTGGTTCATTTGGTTAAGCATCTGACTCTAGATTTTGGCTCAGGTCATGATCTCATGGTAGTGAGACCAAGCCCCACATTGGGCTCAATGCTGGACATGGAGCCTGCTTGGGATTCTCCCTCTCCCTCTCTCTCTGCCCCTTCCCTGCTCTTGCTCTCTCTCTCTCTCTCTCTCTCTCTCTCTCTCTCTCTCTCACACACACACACACACACACACACACACACACACACACACACAAATATATATATATAGTATGACAATCAGTTAAATAGGAGAGTCTGAGCATTGTATATATGCCAGGTGAAATGATAATGTAAGAACAGCTGGGACAAAGGCTGTGCATACACAGGAACTGACAGTGATAGCATAGCATGACTGGAGCCTAGAAGCAAGCAGTTGTTAGATAAGATACTTCCCTATGTCAGAGATGTTAAATTGTGCGGGGAAAACCTAGAATTGGTGGAATGTAATTGTAAGAACAGAGTAGAAGAATGATAATTTTAGTCATTCTTTATTACGAGTTAATTTGTGAGTAATTTGAGTTGGGGACAGGAAGTTATTGAAAAAAGGAAGACCTTGGTTTTCCATCTTGAAGCAGGCATCCCTGACCAGAAGCAGATTTCACATAAATCAGAAAAGAATCTTACCAGTTGCTACTTTTGGAAGAAAAAGCCACGAATAAGCTGTGAAAAGTAATGACTGTTGAGTACCTATTGCTATAACTTTTAATCTGACAGATTTATAAAATTTGAGTTTAAATTTTGCTGATATGTTATTTATGAGAACTGCAGGAACCCAGATCTTCTCTCCCACCACAGTGAATAAGAATATGCAGATGAAATAACTGATATTGTTAGCAGGAATATGCTTTACTTTCTGCATTTAGAGTAGCAAGAGTTTCCATTTTCCTGGAAATAAAATCTGATTTCTGTGGTTTAATGGCAGTGGTTAGCAATCTCAGAACCAAGTCCTATAAGCTTCACTAAAAACAGGATTTCCCCTTTTTGTAGAGAAAAAAGGAGAGAAATCACACACGTGCACACACACACACAATCACACACGTGCACACACACACACACACATACACACAGAGGCCTGCCTCCCACAATTCAAAATAATAAAATTAACTTTTATTGAGCATTGTTATGTGTTAGATATTGGCCAAGGACTCTGCATATGCTACCCCATTTAATCGTATGTGTCTTTGAAGTAGAGGGTTGTAGCAGATGCTGTGTGTGATCTGCCCATATCTCTTCGCGTCCCACCGTTCTTACAAGCTTCTGCCTTCTGAACATCTGCAGTTCTTTGCCTGTGGACTCTTCCTGTTTGGCCAAGTCTGTACAGCCTCTGTGTTCAATCAATGATTGATGGGAATTGGTAGATTAATACCCCAGCCCTCTCGTCCCTCTGGCTGGGAAAATTCAAGGTATGTTCTACACCACCTCTCAGAGTAGTCTGACAAGGTTGCACCAGTTGCCTGTAGTGGTAATTGCTCGAACACACAGCAGTTTATTGGCTTCTCTTCCTTCCCAGTCTCACTTCCTCACTACCCCCTGGCACTTTTTGGATCAGCTCTCAGGTAAACCATTTGTGCTCACATCCTTGTCTCCTTGTATTAGTCCCAGTTTACAGATGGGGAAGTATGCCCACAGTCACACAGACAGAAAATAACATCCAGGCTTTGAATCTAAATTAGGGAGCTCACAAAAATTAGCAACCTGATTTAAGGGGGAAACTTTTTTTATAAGTACAAGTTTTAAATTATTACTATTATTATTATTATTATTATTATTATTATTATTATTATTAGAAAGTGTGAGCAGGGGAGAGGGAAAGAAAGAGAGTATCTTAGGCATACTCCACGCTTAGTGCATAGTCCAATGCGGGGCTTAATCCCACAACCCTGGGATCACAACCTGAGCCAAAATCAAGAGTTGGGCATTCAACCAACTGAGCCACCCAGGCACCCCAATGGGAAGACTTTGACCAGGTGATCTTACTGGAGTTTTTTTTTTAATTTTTATTTAAAGTCATGTTAGTTAACATGCAATATAATATTAGTTTCATGTGTACACTATAGAGATACAACAGTTCCATACAACACCCAGTACTCATCACAACCAGTGCGCTCCTTAATTCCCATAACCTATTTTACCCATCTCCCTACCTACCTCCCCTCTGGTAACCATCAGTTTGTTTGCTATACTTAACAGTTTGTTCCTTGGTCTGCCTCTTTTTCCCCCCCCTTTGATAATTTGTTTTGTTTCTTAAATTCCACATGACTTTTGTGGCTTAGGAAAATATTTGCTAGCTCCATCCACGTTGTTGCAAATGGCAAGATTTCATTCTTTTTTTATGGCTGAATAATATTCCATTACATATATATACTATGTCTTCTTTATTCATTCATCAGTCGATGGACACTTGGGCTGCTTCCATAGTTTGGCTATTGTAGATATGCTACTATAAATATCAAGGTGCATATATACCTTTGAATTAGTGTTTTTGTATTCTTTGGGTAAATACCTACTACTGCAATTGCTGGGTCATAGGGTAGTTGTGTTTTTAACTTTTCAAGGAACCTCCATGCTGTTTTCCAGAGTGGCTGCACCGGTTTGCATTCCTGCCAACAATGTAAGATGGTTCCCATTTCTCCACATCCTTGCCAATACCTGTTGTTTCTTGTGTTGTAAATTTTAGCCATTCTGACAGGTATATGATAATATATCATTGTAGCTTTGATTTGTATTGCCCTAATGGTCAGTGATGTTGAGCATCCTTTCATGTATCTGTCAGCCATCTGTATGTCTTCTTTGGAAAAATGTCTTTCATGTCTTTGAATGGAAGAAGATATTTGCGAATGACATATCTGATCAAGGGTTAGTACCCAAAATATATAAAGAAGTTATAAAAATCAACACCAAAATTGAATAATCCAAGTAAAAAGTGAATAGAAGATCTGATCATACTGTAGTTTCACTCTTATCCAACTTTTTCAAAGTTAAGTGTAACTTATATTTTGTATTCCTGCCTACCTGTGTTGGATTCTATACTAGAAAATGCTGACAAATTTGACTTATTTATTTCACATAGCACTGGAATGAACTCAAACTATATATCCATATATATATATACCAAGTAAAAAGTGAATAGAAGATCTGATCATACTGTAGTTTCACTCTTATCCAACTTTTTCAAAGTTAAGTGTAACTTATATTTTGTATTCCTGCCTACCTGTGTTGGATTCTATACTAGAAAATGCTGACAAATTTGACTTATTTATTTCACATAGCACTGGAATGAACTCAAACTATATATCCATATATATATATATTGATTTTCCACAAAACTGAAGGGAAGTTACCTTATTATGTAGACAAGTATAAAGACATTCTATCTTGAATAACTTATTGACAGATAATTCTTGATGTTATTCTAGGAAGGGGGTTAAAACAAAATCATTCCAAAAGCACTTTACCTGTAATTCTCTCTAAATTTTGTTTTCTGGATCAGTATATTTTGTATACATTCTTATGTTATTAGTTGAGTGAAAATTACTTGAAGGTAGGATCCTTATCTGATTCACCTTTTTTTTAACCTCACAATATTTAGTACAAAGTCTTGTATCAGTGGGCTCTGAATAAATATTTTTAAAGTAAATAAATGACTGTATGGACTCAAATTCGTATTTTATTTTTTATTTTATTTTATTTTTAGTTTTTTTTTTAACGTTTATTTTTGAGACAGAGAGAGACAGAGCATGAACAGGGGAGGGGTAGAGAGAGAGGGAGACACAGAATCTGAAACAGGCTCCAGGCTCTGAACAGTCAGCACAGAGCCCGACGCAGGGCTCGAACTCACGGACCGTGAGATCATGACCTGAGCCGAAGTCGGACGCTTAACCAACTGAGCCACCCAGGCGCCCCTGAAATTAGTATTTTAGTAAATGGACAAAGACATTTAAAGTTAGGATCAATATAGTGATAAACATACCATCTCGTAAATAATTACTATTGAACTTTGAGATTTGTGTTGCTGTATTTCTGTGATCATTGTGAAAAATGACACTAACACTGAATCTTGTGCCACTCATTAACTTCAGATAACATTCTAGATACCTTTTCTCCAGACTTCTCCAGAATTGTTTGAAAGAAAACAGAAACCTAGTATATGGACCTTCTTGTAGCTGTTTCAGATTTATTGGTGGCCTTGACTAAGAAAGAAGTAGGTAGTCACAACTTAAAATAGTGAAGCTACTGGGTGGTTTTGAAAAATCCGAACTAATTAAATGGAGGAGACAAAAACAAAGAAAAGGGTCCTGTACTTCTCACACTTAAATCAGTGGTTTCATGTATTGTTGGACATTTTCTCCTGAGTTTGGTCATTCCTTGTTCTTTGTTCTTTGATATTGTTAAGAACACAGCATCATCAGGGGAGAAGTTGATGCCTTTGTTCACATGTTCTTCTCTTGTCCTAGCTTTGTTAAATTTTCCCCAGATTCCATCAGATACATGGGTACTTAGGGAGTCTATAACCCCACGTGTCTTATGATTCTTTAATGGGGTGGCTGCTTCAGGTATTCTTAATAGTGAGTCCCTGAAATGACTATAATTCAGAGTCATCAGATTCAAATCTGACCATTGTTATGTTTTCAGGGGACATGGTGTCCTAAGACTAGTCCTACATGTCAGTTTCAGTAGTTTATGCAGGTGCTAAAGCTTTGGTGGTCTCTTCTATAAGTTTGACCCATCCAAACTGGCATAGATCATACTCAGCAAAATTTTATTTAATCATATGCAGATTATTCATTCACTTGAATCCAGAAGCTGATTTAAATTTTGGTTCTGTGAATGTGTTGTGACCATAAATTTTCTGGGAGAAGACTCATATGATATTTTCTAAAGCCCAGTTTAGTAAAAGGAGCCTAAGGTGATATGATAATAGATTGAAAGACACACAATGAAATAGGAAAGAAGTGCTCTGTAGCATAAGTGATCAAGATTTATTTTTCAATTTTATTATTATTTTTTAGGATAAAAGTAACATTTATTTATACAAGAACAATAAACAAATACACAAATGTATATACCAATCCATCTAAATAACTAAGTATATACCAATCCATCTAAGTAATTGCTTAACTAAGTTAAGCAATTGTGGTAGTTTACAATGTGATCTCAGGCTGATCTCTGAAAATACCACTTGTGTTTTTACTGGATATTATACAAGACATGAATTTTCAATGTAATGTTAGGTAAAAGTTAACAAATTTAATTCTTCTCTGAAACCAACATTCTTTACTTTCTCCCTCCCGTCTCCACCCTTTAGAAGGCTCTCATTTTTTTTTAATGTTTATTAATTTATTTTGAGAGAGAGAAAGAGAGAGATTAAGAACAGGGGAGGGGCAGAGAGAGGGAGAGAGAGAATCACAAGCAGGTTCCATCTTGGGATGGAGAGCCGGACACAGGGCTGGAACTCATGAACTGTGAGATCATGACCTGAGCCAAAATCAAGAGTCAGACACTTAACCAACTGAGCCACCCAGTGGCCCACAAGTCTCTCATTTTTGACATGGAACCATATAAAGCTCTGTTCTGTCTTCTTCAAAATCTAGAGCATAAAAGGCAGATAAAAGCGGGGGATAAAAGGCAGGGGGTTAGAGCCCTGCAGTCCTGGATTCTGTCACAACTCTTCCTTTTAATAACTGTGTCATTCGCAGTGAAATACCTCATATCTAGACCATTAGCTGGAAGTTGTAATGCCTGCCTTCATAGGATAATAGTAAGAATTAACCAAAATATATTTGTAAAATTTTCAGCACATTTTCTAGCACATAAGAAATTTTTACTATTGTTCCTCTTGTTGCTACTATTTTTGGGGCTATTTGCATATTTGCAGGAACCAGCCCAGATTAGGTACCTTTTAGAGAGAACTCTTACAAGTAAGAATGATAGTATGGAATTAAGTACATACAATTGCCAAATATGTCTGAAATCTATGAGCATCTGCCAAGGAAAAACCATCTTCTGGGTTTTAACTGATAGGGAAACCAAAACCTAGAGAACTAAAATAATTTTCCCAGAAACAAACAGCTTGTAAGGAAAGGTGTCACAATTCAGCTTAGGTCTTCTGACTTCTAATCCAATGCATTTTTCATGATCCATGCTGCCTCTTAAGTGGAAAGTTTAAGCAAGCATAAGTCATTAGCGAGAGGTGGTATAAGTGAAGGGTCTGTGATGCATGCTAGGCTAATGACTTCAGTGGGAAAAGCAGCCTCACAGTCAGGACTTACCTTCTTGGGCCTCCAGTGTCTCCTATCACTAATTTGTAAGCTTTTCTGTGCCTTAAAAAACATGATTTTTATGTATTTGTTTCTAGTTATTTTCAGTAGGACAATTGGTCAAAATGATCTAATCTACCATTGCCAGAGCAACTTTCTTCTGGAATCTTCATTATCAATCTATTTGATTTTCCAGTCTTAATGTTTGTGTTTTGTTTTGTTTTGTAAATTCCTTCTGAATAGTGCTTGTTGATCAGGAGCTTTTCCTGAAGCAAACATTAGTGCTTAGTGAAGGTGTTTGGCTACTTGGGACATCACTGATGTTTTGTTTTGTTTTGTTTTAAAACTGAACATTGTCTATCTGGGATCAAGTTTTATGGTAATTCATGTAATCTACCGTATATAGCATTGGAGTCAGAATGGGAATACCAATCAAATGCAAAACATAAGCTTAAACAAACAATCAGAGTACCTTGGTTTGAAGCAGTCTTGTGCTTTCTGCTTGTATTCCAGCTAAACTCTATGAAGGTTACTTGTCTTCTGTTCATCAAAGAATTTTTAGATTGTCATCCATTAGGAAGCAATGTGCTTCATTTTTCACAAAGCAGTGGTGATAAGCCCAGTACCCTGTTTTACTTTTGTTTGAAATGTGAATTAGACTTTTACAGCTTTTGAATCATGTCAAGGAAGTAGAGAACTCCAAATGTCCAATAAATCACTTCAGATTAAAATTTTAAAAGAATGATATTGGGGAATGTTTCATTTTATTGGTGATGGGTTGAAAATTTAAAGCTGATTTTTTGCAAAGCTTTATTTTACAAAAACTGTTGAATATAATAATGTGAAATTTATTAAGATGCCATAGAGGCCATATAGCTTGGTATCTTTTTTTTTTTTTTTTTTTAATTCTTGAAGGTTTGTGTTCATTATTTGGTCATTTTTCCCTGTTTTTAAAAATTCCAGTATAGTTAACATTCAGTGTTACATTAGTTTCAGGCATACAATATAGTGTGATTCAGCAATTCTAGACATTGCTCATTGCTCATCACAATAAGTGTGCTCTTAATCCCCTTTTATTTTATTGTGTTTTAGTTTCAAAGAGCTGTTTTACTTTTCAGGGTAAATAGCTCAACATTTTGAGCCCTCTGCATGAGAGAAAGATTCACTGAATATAATCTATTCTTTGGAAATAAACTGAACCCAGATAAATCCTGAAAAATTCTCTCATCTTCCAGAATGTATAATTTACAAGTATAGCACTAAATTTTGTTTGTACCTCAATTTGCAATGACCCTTCCTGTGATTATCTTTAGGGTATCTTGGCTAAGTATGAAACTCTACAATATAGCACAAAGTAATAATGACCATAAGACTCCATAGAGCAATCATAAATACCAAAGACTTTTCCTTGTGCACCCTTTACATCTTTTCAAGAGGAAATTTACTTCTCTTTGATATAGTTCTCTTTTTCAGATAAATGAATATGATGTAAAGGTTATCTTACCTTCAAATGTATAATGTAAGACAAGCTATTTCTGAGAGTTTTCTCTCCTCAGCTGAAATCTGGGCTATAGCTGCATAATCTCCATTTGCTCCTTTAGACAGATCTCCTTTTTTTTACATTTCCTCTCTCCCTTAGAACTGACTGTGTGCACATTTGGTGATGGGGTTTTGTGGTATTTCCCCCTATACTACTATAGTTAAGGATATGGTAGTGCTTCTGTTATAAACATACATTTGCAGAAGTTTGTAATTTGAATAAAAGTTTAAAGATGTTACTTTGAATATTGGACTTCAGTGGTGTGTTTGTATTTTCTGATTTTTTTAAAGTAGGATTGAATATGCATACTTTTTTCATAGTATCTTCCACTTACGATTTCAGAGTGCCTTACCATTCACATAAGATTGGGATGGCAAATAGTGTTATTCCTGTTTTATGGTGATCTCAGATGTAGCCCACAGAGATTAAGTGATTAACCTAAGGTCTTACAGAGAAGGGTAAGTTGAGGTGAAGGAGGTGAAGTTGGAACCTAGAAACCTAGAGGCAGCTGTCTTCAACCCAATTGTTTTAATACACAGGTGGTAGGAGAATACTCTTCTGGTTTAATTTTTTCTTTGGTTACTTTGGTTGATACCCTAGGAAATTAACTTTACAAATGTGGTCAAACTTTCTGCTTCTCACTATTTCTCATAAACCGCTTGCTTGTGCTGGTGTTTAGGCACAGTGACCAGGGCAGACTAGCAGAGCAGTTAGAGCAGAAGTTGGAAATTCAGCAGTGGCTGCCTGCTCTCTGGATAGCAAAAAGTGTAGCTCAGTTGACTGTCTTCAGTCAGGAGGAGGAACAGAGAAGAGAAGCCAAGGCCTTGAATTTACAAAGCTGACTCATAGAAATGAGGCATCATCTGGTACAGAGAGGCATCTGGAACCAGCATGGGGTATAGCAGCCCCAACACAGGCAGGTGAAACATGAAAACTGAGCACTGGGAAACCATGTTGGCGGATGTGTGCAGCAGACAACTTGGCATTAGAGAAGTCAGACAGCAGGGCCACATCTGTTGGGTCCAGTTCCGTGGAGGGCATTTGGCAGGGGTAAGGCAGCCCGGTCCATAAAGGAGTAACTTTGTAAGCAGGCTCCCAATGTAGGGGCTCAGGTAGAAAGGGCTAAGACAAAAATGAAGTTACCATATGGGGTTGAGCCTAGTCCTTGGGAACAAAGGAAAATCCAAATTATCAATATTAGACTAGATAAAGTAAGCACCAAAAACCTGGTAAATAAATTAATTTCTAATACCGACATGGATTATAAAGAAGATAAAACAGAGTAACGTGCGTTTAAATTTATTTATTGACACATTATTCACACGTTAATTAATTAGTTTAACTTCCCACCTGCTATTGTTTTCTAAAAACCACACATGGGATTTGAGAAGTAAAATCAAATCAGTTCTTACTAAAGAGCACATGCTTAGCAGTTTCTCCCCTTCTAGATAACTTTTAGCACAATTTTCCCAAAGTTAGGATTTTCTTTCACTGTCACAGTTAGAAGAGGGAAAATATTAGTACAATTGATACTCAACTGTAAAGGATACAGAGTAGGTATGTGCATGGTGTCTGTGTGTGTGTGTGTGTGTGTGCCTGTGTGTGTGTGTGTGTGTGTTTAGGCGTTAAGACTGAATATTAGACTTGTCAATTTAAGAGCTATAAATAAAAGTGGTGGATTCAAACACCAAAAATATGGTTAAAATAGCTTACCTTTAAGGTACTTCTCACACTGGAAGATTATGCATTTCCACATAGTTCTGGTTCACATTTCCTGAGGTAAGTATGCTACATGTTTGATCGTTGAATTATCACTGTATTTTTATTTAATAAAACTCTCATTTCAAAGGCTCTTCATTTGTGTCATAAACTTTCCTTTTATTATCATATTTGAGTTTATGTAGCAATATAGTCCTTCCAAATAATAATCTTATATTTTAGTAGCAATCCTTCTAAAAAGTATTGGCATCGTGCCTCATTATATTAAAGAAATAACCATGCCAAATACCTAAACATGGCATGGTTTTTGACTTGATCTGCAAGTTGGCAGTAAGAAAGAAAATTCATAGTACCTCCATGTTAACTAAATGCCATATCTATTTAAATGATCTAATATGCTACTGTAAGTTACGTATGAAAATAGTAGTTTGCTTAAACAAATAGTCTATAAAATTGTAGGAACTGTTTCAGTGCTGAAATGACCACAGAGCACACAAATGCCAAATTATATGCAAAAGATCTTTCCTTCTTATACTCCAGAGGTCTTTGTCAATGGCTCTGAAAGAACTTGAAAATATGTCCTCTCAGATGACATCTGGTTTACTATTTTGTCTTAATTCGCCTTTTCCCATTATCATTGAAATACAAATTCCATTTTAGATATTTGTCTAGATTTTGGTAGTTGTATAGAGATGCCTTTGTGGTAACTACTGGTTTATTATTTAGTGGTTTGGAGTAGGAAGCTGTTTTTACAGTCTTTGACATCTCTTGAAAAGATATTCAAGATGAGTGTAAAGTAATTAATTTGTATCCTAGTTTGCCTAGCAGTGTCTATAATGGGTCAGTAAAGTAAAATACCTTGATTTCGGCAATTAGTAGGGAGTTCTTCAGTGGACATGTATAGAGTCTGCCCTTAGGTCTAAAGAACCAACTGCAAAAGCCTAGAAGGAAGATGTGTGGCAAGTATGAAAAAGGTCTAGAGTTTAGTTTTCTGGTCACTCATTGTGAATCAAGAGTTGATACAGTTGCCAAGAGAGCAGAGACAACCAGAGGCCAGGCTGGCAGGGAGAATTGCCTGTAAATGGGAAGGATGGCTATTTCCTAACCTGGACTCCCATCCTTAGCCTGTTGTCTTGGGGTCAGTTTAGGGTTCTCTAGTTAGCTGTATAAATTTTTTAAGTGTTTAAAATTGGAGCTCATTCAAAGACAAGTGGTCAGGATGGAGAGAAAACTTGAAACCATGTTTATATTAGGAAGAGCTGGAGGAACTGAGGCTGTTTATTCTGGAGGCGAGGGTACAGAACTGCTGTCTTCACAGATATAAAGGGCTGTCATGTAGAAGAGAGGTTAGATTTATTGTGCATGGCTCTGGAGGGTAGACTAAGGGCCAATGGGGCAGATTTTGGCTCGGTATAAGAATAGCTTTCTGCTGGTTACACATGTCCCTGGAAGTAGTGAACTGCCTCCAAAAGTTGTAATTTTGGACTGTGTGAAGACAACCATGCCTAGACAGATGGTTGCTATTGTATATGGGGTCCTAGGAAAACCCCACAAGACTGGACTAAAGATCTCCAAAGTCCTCCCAGCTCTAATATCCTAGTTCTCTATCTTACCATGTCTCTCTCTGTCTAGCTAACATATTTCTTTTTTTTTAACGTTTATTTATTTTTGAGACAGAGAGAGACAGAGCATGAATGGGGGAGGGTCAGAGAGAGGGAGACACAGAATCTGAAACAGGCTCCAGGCTCCGAGCTGTCAGCACAGAGCCCGACGGAGGGCTTGAACTCACTGACCGCGAGATCATGACCTGAGCCGAAGTCAGCTGCTTAACCGACTGAGCCACCCACGCACCCCTTTATTTCTTGATCACCCTCTGTTTATTAAACATAGTGCTAGGGGTATGGAGAATGCCAGGCACTCTGGTGGGGAAACCAAATACACAGCCAGCCACCACAGCACAGGGTAAGGAATAACCTAATCCAATTTGCGTATTTGAAAGACAGCTCTAGCCAATAAGGTTGAGGATGGAGCAATGCAAATAGTACATCTCTGTGGCTGGGTGGGGCGTGGGGAGGGAAGTGGGGAGGGCGAGGAGGGTGGAAGGAGGTCGGGGGGAGTTTTCTTTCTGAGTCTCAGGTTTCTCACCTCTTATATAAGGGGCTTGGACTATTCTGTAGCATTCTGTGTGAATAAATTCACTCAATGTCTTCCTCTGTATTTTCATTTTGATTGTCAGGCCTGTGGAGCTCAGGTTTTGCCAACCTCTGGGTATAAATGGAGTCACATTGGCAATAATACCCAGATTTCACTCGTGCTTTCATATTCCCACTCGTGCTGTTTAGGACCTACAGACCTCTATAAAAGTTGTACCTGGCTGTCTCTAGGACCCCCCAGGGATGTGCAATGGGAGCTTATAGCCGACCCCTCCTGCTTCTTGCCCTGTTGTTATCTGAACCCACCTGCGGGTGGTTCCTCCTCATGCCAGTTCTGCCAGTGCTGATACCCTCTATGATCACGAAAGGGCCCTGCCCAACATTGTTATTCCTAGAATTACAGCCTTCATGGTGCTAAAGGGACACTGTATTTCTTGAGGTTTTCATTGTAGCACAGCCATATGGTCCCAGCAGAAGTGGGGTAAATGTCCCACGTTCTCACTTTCTGTCACTTTCTGTCACCTGGGCAGTGAAGTGGGACTAGATAGGCTTGTGTCTCACAAAATCTCCCTTGAAATAAACTCTTCTGGTTTCTGCCTACAACCCCAAGGCTGTGGGACCAATAGCTGTGAGAGACGCCAGGATTTTCTCTACATTCCAGGTTCCCCCAAGATATTCAGAGGACCTCCCTGTCCTGGCCAGTACTCTTTCAGCAGAAAGATAAGGCAAAATGAAGTATAATCCTGGCAGCTTCAGGATCCAGGTCATCAATCATACCTATACCTGGGATTATTATTATTGTTATTTATTATGTCTGGCACAGGGCTAAATGCTTTTCATATAGCATCTCATTTAATCACCCCAGCCTTTGGAGCTGCAGACTAATATTAGTATCCTCATTTGTAGATAAGGATGTGACTAAGAGGAATTAAGTAACTTGCTCCTGATCAAGCAGCTGTTAGAGCTAGAATTCAAAACCAGCCTGGTATGAAATATTCCAGAAACCAAACTCTCAACAGGTCCCTAACACTCGGACGTAAACACTCAATCTTCTAACTTGATGAACAGTAAGTGCCTACTTTGCTCATTTGTCATCTTTGCCTAAATTCAAAATCGGCTCTTGTATCTAGGGCTGGGAAGAAACAGTGGATGCTGCCATTTCCCACCTCTTGAAGACTTGCCTCTCAAAGAGTTCAAAGGAGCAGGCTTTGAACCTCAGCAGCCAGCTGAACATACCCAAAGACACAAGCCGACTAAAGAAACATATCACCTTGCTCTGTGATAGATTAGCCAAAGGTGGACGGCTCTGCTTAAGTACGGATGCGGCAGCCCCACAGACCATGGTCATGCCAGGTAAGAGCTTCATCCATGCTCCCTAAACACAACTACTTTACTCAAATTAAAGGAATGCGCCTGAGGTTGTATTTGGGGTTTACATTTCATATTAAAGTGATGATAGCCAAGAAAATTGCTTTCACATTTCCCCTCAGATATCCCAGGGTAACCACTTGGATAAATATTCCTGGGGTATTTGCTTGCTAGACATTTCTAGAATGGTATGTCTTTTTTCTTCCCTCTGTTTTTAAATATATGAGCCATTTTGTTTTGCTTCTAACCAATAAAAAGTGGATTAGCGAATAAAACTATTTTTAAGGAGAAGTTTTACTAAATGTGGTCTCGCGATACCATATTTCATAAATGTAAATAGCATAATACAAGCACTTAATGTAATCCAGATGAGTCCTATCCCTTCTGGTGTTTGCTTGGATTGTGGTCATCAGAATAAAGGGGAAGAGACAAAGAAAAAGACTGGGATCAGGAGATGTGAACAGGCTCCAGAGTCATGGCACCTATAAGTCACGGTAGAGAGAGACACAGCTTGCCCTACCAGGAGCAAAGTGATGGCCGTGGTCATCCAAGTCAGCTCTTCCCATGGTCAGAGGGGCTAAGCAATCAATGGTGGTGTACTTGTGTCCCTCATAGGCAGCAGCTCCCACGTCCTGCTTCCCTCATGGTGTCTGTCTTTATGGCAACAACAAAGGACTTCAAATATATAAATGAATTAAATGCAGTAGCTGTAGTATCTATTTCCTTCTAAAGCAAGCGCCCTAGTATCAGAGAGAAGTGTTGTGGTTTTCTCTTCTTCCTTCTTTCAAGTATTATGTGCTCCTTCCCACCCCCATGCTGATGCCCTTCCTCTCGCTTCCTTTTTCCCTCAATCAGCATTCCTAGAAGTAAAAAGGAACGCAAACGAAAACCTAAAAAGATAAACATAGAGACAGCATAGCATAATCTAATAAGCACAGACTCTGGAGGCAGACAGACCAGTGTTTGGGTCCTGCCTTTATCCCTTACTACTTATATGACCCTGGATATGTTAGTTAACTTTCCAGAGTCTTAGTTTCTTCCTTGTGAAAGGGGTGTAATAATACCTCCCTTGTCACTGGGGCCTTAGATGTTTGTCAAGTGCCTAGCACGATGTCTGGAATAGAGACACGCTCAAAAAATAAAGCTATAATTATTACCATTGTAATATTTAATTATTACCTGTTTTTTTAAGTTTTATTTCTTTAAGTAATTTCTACACCCAACATGGGGCTCAAACTCACAACCTGAACATCAGGAGTTGCACGCTCCAATGGAGCCAGCCAGGTGCCCCTTAATTATTACCATTGTGATATATATGTAATTCAGCCTGTAAATTTGGGGGTGGGAAAATAGCTCATTTGGGGTCATGGGTTTCTATATTCTATGATTTGAAATATTTGAAAAAAATTTTTAATGTTTATTTTATTTTATTTTATTTTTTATTTATTTATTTTTTTTTATGAAATTTATTGACAAATTGGTTTCCATACAACACCCAGTGCTCATCCCAAAAGGTGCCCTCCTCAATACCCATCACCCACCCTCTCCTCCCTCCCACCCCCCATCAACCCTCAGTTTGTTCTCAGTTTTTAACAGTCTCTTATGCTTTGGCTCTCTCCCATTCTAACCTCTTTTTTTTTTTTTTTTTCCTTCCCCTCCCCCATGGGTTCCTGTTAAGTTTCTCAGGATCCACATAAGAGTGAAACCATATGGTATCTGTCTTTCTCTGTATGGCTTATTTCACTTAGCATCACACTCTCCAGTTCCATCCACGTTGCTACAAAAGGCCATATTTCATTTTTTCTCATTGCCACGTAATATTCCATTGTGTATATAAACCACAATTTCTTTATCCATTCATCAGTTGATGGACATTTAGGCTCTTTCCATAATTTGGCGATTGTTGAGAGTGCTGCTATGAACATTGGGGTACAAGTGGCCCTATGCATCAGTACTCATGTATCCCTTGGATAAATTCCTAGCAGTGCTATTGCTGGGTCATAGGGTAGGTCTATTTTTAATTTTTTGAGGAACCTCCACACTGCTTTCCAGAGCGGCTGCACCAATTTGCATTCCCACCAACAGTGCAAGAGGGTTCCCGTTTCTCCACATCCTCTCCAGCATCTATAGTCTCCTGATTTGTTCATTTTGGCCACTCTGACTGGCGTGAGGTGATACCTGAGTGTGGTTTTGATTTGTATTTCCCTGATAAGGAGCGACGCTGAACATCTTTTCATGTGCCTGTTGGCCATCCGGATGTCTTCTTTAGAGAAGTGTCTATTCATGTTTTCTGCCCATTTCTTCACTGGGTTATTTGTTTTTTGGGTGTGGAGTTTGGTGATCTCTTTATAGATTTTGGATACTAGCCCTTTGTCCGATATGTCATTTGCGAATATCTTTTCCCATTCCGTTGGTTGCCTTTTAGTTTTGTTGGTTGTTTCCTTTGCTGTGCAGAAGCTTTTTATCTTCATAAGGTCCCAGTAATTCACTTTTGCTTTTAATTCCCTTGCCTTTGGGGATGTGCCGAGTAAGAGATTGCTACGGCTGAGGTCAGAGAGGTCTTTTCCTGCTTTCTCCTCTAAGGTTTTGATGGTTTCCTGTCTCACATTTAGGTCCTTTATCCATTTTGAGTTTATTTTTGTGAATGGTGTGAGAAAGTGGTCTAGTTTCAACCTTCTGCATGTTGCTGTCCAGTTCTCCCAGCACCATTTGTTAAAGAGGCTGTCTTTTTTCCATTGGATGTTCTTTCCTGCTTTGTCAAAGATGAGTTGGCCATACGTTTGTGGGTCTCGTTCTGGGGTTTCTATTCTATTCCATTGGTCTATGTGTCTGTTTTTGTGCCATGTTTATTTTATTTTTGAGAGAGAGACAGACAGAGCATGAGCAGGGGAGAGGCAGAGAGAGAGGGAGACACAGAATCTAAAGCAGGCTCCAGGCTCTGAGCTGTCAGCACAGAGCCCCATGCAGGGCTCAAACCCACCAACCATGAGATCATGACCTGAGCCAAAGTCAGATGCTTAACCAATGAGCCACCCAGTTGCCCCTGATTTGAAATATTTTTTACATTACTTACGCATGGACAGAACCTAACTTTTATTCCAAAAGAATATTTTTAATATGACATTTCAGAATAGAAATGTCTTTCCACCTAGAAACAGTTCTAATACAGTTTATCTTAATCTAGGCCCTCTCCATCTTGCCCTTGTTAACATCATCCTAACTAGTCCTTTGGCCTCTACTCATCTGTCTTCTGTCCACTATTACAGATTTATTTTCATAAGAAATAAATATTTAGGTTTAATGAGATAGTAAATGAAAAACATTTACTATGATCAGCACTCAGTACATGGCTTTCTCTCCTTCCTTGCTGATTGGAAAAACAAAGGAGGCTTGAGGGAGAGGGACAAATATGTGAAAGAGAAAACTGAAGAAAGAGATGGGATCAGCCCCTGATTGGCTGGCACATCTATAGAAGCCTCAGCAGCCCTGCCTTCTGTTCCCCACCTTCCTGTCTCCCTGTCTGAGCCTCTTTAGAAACAGCCATTAGGATGCCAGTGACAATGCTGTTAGCAAAGACCTGCATGCCTGGAGAGAACACATGCTCCCTTAGTCACATTTGTTGATTATGGAACTTTAGTCATTTGTTTAAATAACCAGGTGTAGAAACAGCTTGAGAGCTGTGTCCATATAAGCCCTTGATGCAAAATTTTTGAATATGTGGAGGGAAGGGGCAGAGGAAAGGAAGAGGAGAAGGGAGGGAGAAATGAAGAAATGCAGGAAGATGGAGAATGTATTTGTTCACAAAGTAGGCTCCTGTAAGCCAGGTCTATGCCTCTCATGCCTAGTCTAGCCAAGTTCAGTCCACTGGGGAGGGTTTGGCTTTCTGCTGTGCTGTACTATCATTGTCTTCATTGCTTCTGCTTACCCATGACCCAGTTTTTTACTCTGGTTGAGTGACTCTCTATCCCCACTGGCTTTGATCCAGTCATGGTAGTGAGTTTTGAAAAATTGTTACATCAGTGTTCTTTGTTATTAACATGCTCTATTATTACCTATAATACCTTTCCTCCCTAGAACTTAAATTTTTCACACACTTCTTTCTGTCCTTAGCACATTTCTCAGGTGGAAAAAACGTGTAGGATTATTGCTTTTTATAAACAGAAAATGAAGTTAGGAAAAGCTAAATATCTGATCAGAGTTACATGGTGACCAGAAGGATTAAGTCTAGAATCTAATCTAGCCTACTGTGCTTCCCTCTAGACTACACAGACCATAATGGTACAAATACATTTCTAGCCCAAGCTTTCTCCTGTGTAAGCTGTTCTTGATCTGCCCTTCTTTTCACTTAAATTAGTCCAGCACTGTTGGGGGGTGGGGGGGAAGAGGGCAGAAATAGTTTTACACAGTGTCTTTTCTTTGCTGTGAAGAATATGTTAAAGATTTGTCTTCGCTTGTGGTTTATTTTTATCATCTCCATAGGTGATATGATACCATTATCACAGAGATAATAAGAAATACTGTGTTATTTTCCGCTTCAAGCCAGTAATTATGCAATTTACAGTGTTAGTTTAGTTCATAATAATTGGTTTCAGAATACACGAAGGTAAAGTGGCATATTAGAAAGGAGTGAGTTTCTGAACACACAAGCGCGCGACCATTTTTCACAGACCTGATCTTTTTTTTAAACGCTGGGCAGGAGTGCTCGCTTCGGCAGCACATATACTAAAAGCTGGGCAGGAACTCAGAAATCATCTGGTTCACCTCCCTCACTTAACAGCTGAGGTAACCGAGGCCTAGGAAGATGAAGCGACTTAGTGGCTGGTATTAAAAGTCAGGAGTGTGTGTAATTTTACCATGTTCCTTATTAAATTGCAGATGGATAAACATCTCAGAATAAAAAACTCTTGGTCTTTTCTAGCCTCATGACTTTATGAGCCCGGCACCTTGGATGTGCCCTTTCTTTGCTCCAGTAAAGGCCATGATGACAACATCCTCCCTGGCATCCAGAGTTTGAAAATCTTTCCCACTGGGAATTACCTTGTGGACTTTTTGCCTCACATTTTTTCTGTTTGCCTTTATCAACCTTCAGATTCTCCATCAAGATTTAGCCTATCCCTTTCTGGGTAAATGATTTTTTAAAAATTATTATTATTTTTAAAATTTTTATTGTAGAACCATCAAACTTCCATGCCTCCTGCCTATAGCTCTGGTATTCACATTTTTTTCTGATGGGGAATATTGCACTTCCATTAAATGTCTTCTTTTTAATCTCAGTTGTGTGCATCCCCTTAGAGAAAGAGTCACAGAGGACCAGGGCAGTGTTTTTAAAAAATCTGAATGTGAATGCCTGTAAGTGGCCTAGCTGGCTTCTTATACTTGTTTGTTATCTGCTTGTCCCTGCAGGTGCTTGAAGCTGAGAGATTTGCCTTAGATTACCAGAGGCTTCCTTTTATGACCTCACTGTCTAGTTTGACATTTCAGGGGCTCTAATTATAGCTAAGACTTGATTCCCTTAAGCACATTTATGCAGAACTTAATGCACGTGTGGGTGGGCCTAACTTATGGTATTTGCAGGCAAATCATTTTAACCTCATGAATGCTGGAGCTCTGTATCATTTCTGTATGGGTTTTTAACCTTCATGTGTCTAGGTGATGCTTTGCCCCCCAAGAGGTAGAATGAGTTACTGATGACCCATCAGCTGGAAGCTTGGAGAGCAAATGGTATGGGCCCCACAGCAGGGCAGGTAGAGTAAGCTGGGCAAGAAAAAAGGCTTCAGGGCCATCCAGCCTGGTCAAGTGCCTCAGGGGAATATTCTCTTAACCTGATCAAATGAGTCAGACATTGCAATGGGCCATAGCTTCAGCTGTATTTGGTTTGGCACTTTCGGATTCCTGGACCTCAAGGAAGCTGATTTGGGGTAGGGGGAGAAAACAGTTCTATAAATAAGATGAGCCTTTTCTCAGGTATGGGTCAGAAAACATACTTTGAAATGTGGTATGGACCACCACAAAATTGGTCTCTTGTACGTCTTTACTCTGTTAAGTGGGTAGAAGAAAACGGAGGATAAAAATTTGAATAAGGTATCTATTCTATCCTTTGGGGAAATATATTTAAAACTCCCACTTTTTAGTATTTTAAACTTGAGTTAATGACCTTTTTGCCTTAAAGGTTTGATGTTATTTCAAGGCTTTTTCCTTGAAAAATGACCCATTTCAGTAGTATTTTAAGTTAACTTTCTGAGGTCTCACTTTAATGCTTGGTAAGACATTTGGTGTTTACTTTCATATTGTCAGTGTGATTTAGCTGTTGGTTTTACACTTTATTTGAACTTTTATAGGTTTGAAGTTTTTCATTTAAGAAATTTAGACAAATTCAATATAGGAAAGGCTTCTGGAAAAGTCACTAAATGGCTTCTGAAGCTATTTGTTCGTTTTTTTTTTTTTTAAAGGAGTTCCAAAATGGTAGAATACAGTTGACCCTTGAACAACACAGGTTTGAACTGCATAGGTCTATGTTAACATGGAATTTTATATATATACATATATATACAGTACAGTGCTGGTAATGTATTTTCTCTTCCTTATGATTTTTTAAGGCTTGTTTTCATTTATTTTGAGAGAGATAGTGGGCGGGGGAAGGGCAGAGAGAGAGGGAGACAGAATCCCAAGCAGACTCCGTACCCTTAGCACAGAGCCCAATGCATGGCTTGAACTCAAAAACTGTGAGATCATGACCTGACCCCAAATCAAGAGTTGGACACTTAATGGACTACACCATCCAAGCGCCCCTCCTTATGGTTTTCTTTTCTTTTTTTTTTTTTTTCAACATTTATTTATTTTTTGGGACAGAGAGAGACAGAGCATGAACGGGGGAGGGGCAGAGAGAGAGGGAGACACAGAATCGGAAACAGGCTCCAGGCTCTGAGCCATCAGCCCAGAGCCCGACGCGGGGCTCGAACTCCCGGACCGCGAGATCGTGACCTGGCTGAAGTCGGACGCTTAACCGACTGCGCCACCCAGGAGCCCCTCCTTATGGTTTTCTTAATAACATTTCTTTTCCCCAGCTCACTTTATTGTAAGAATACAGTATATAATCTATACAGCATACAAAATGTGTGCTAGTCAGCTGTTTATGTTTTTGGTAAGGCTTCCAGTCAACCATAGGCTGTTAGTAAGTGTTTGGGGAGTCAAGAGTTATATGTGGATTTTCAGCTGCACAGGGTTCAACCCTCCCAGCCCCTGCATTGACCAGGGGTCAACTGTGCAACTGTGAAGTGGACTTTGTCTTCAAGAGTACATGAGCTAGCTTGGCCCTTTATCAGTTAAGTTGTATAATACAGGAAAAGTTTCTTAGCTTGTTAGCTGCTTGATTTTTTCAACTATAAATAGGAATAATAATGGTACTCTACTGGAGTTTTTAGCCAAATTAAATATGGCAGTACTTGAAAGATGCTTAGTAAGTGCCTGACACAGCAAATTCTCACTAAATGTGAGCTTCTATTAATAATAATTATGAATACTGATGTGAAATCTAAAAGGCACTTGTGAGGACAGAATTCTAGAATTAGAAGAGAAAAATGTGAGATCAGATAGGAAATTTTAAAAAAGAAGAGTGTAAAATTTGCCTTTTTTGAATATTTGTTATAAAGTAACAGTAAATGGCAGTGTTGCGGTTATAACATGAGAGCTTGATACACCAAATAGAACATTCAAAATTGATTAAAGTATGAAAGGTTTGAGACTAATTGCTATCAGAAAAAGACTACCTGAAACTGGAACCAATATTTTACTCTTTTTATTGGGGAAAATAAACAAGGTTTAATTGAAAAATAAGTAAAATTAAAATTTACAGTAAGTTTATTTGTATTTGTATTTTATTTGTCTTTATCATGTATTTGCCAAAACTTATGTTCATGCCTACAATTATGTGCTAATTCTTAAAAACAGCAATGAAAGAATTTTGTTGGGTTTTTCTTTTTGCTTCTTTGTGGCATGTTGGTAGACACGTTTGACCTTAGAATCACCTTTACAAAGAGGGTTTGTTTGTGAGCAGCAGAGGGAGAGGGAGAGAGAGAATCTTTTTTATTTTTTTAATTTTTTTTATTTTCAAATATCCATTTTCTTTTTTTTTTTTTTTTTTTTGAAATTTATTGTCAAATTGGTTTCCATACAGGGAGAAGGGAGAATCTTAAGCAGGCTCCACACCCACTACCTGGTTCCATGATGAGGGGCTCCATCTCACAACCATGAGACCATGATCTGAGCTGAAATCAGGAGTCGAATGCTCCAACTGACAGAGCCACCCAGGAGCCCCAAAGAGGCTTCCTTTTTAGGAAAAAATATCCCAAAGCATCATCCATTTCCCGGGGGGGATGGGGGGGTGGGGAGGGGTCTTTCTTAATTGCTTGATATGCAAATCACTTTCTCCAGAAACATCTATCCTGTCATCTTCTGGTCAATTTTCTTCTCTTGATTAACTGGAATGATTGCCAGATTTTCACTGGTCACTGCCTTGTGTCTCTAATTACATTTTAGCTGTTTTAAATCTTGCATCATTTGCGAGAGTTACAATTTCCCTCTGCAGCCTATTCATGCTGATTTTGCAATAATTTCCAACAGTTGGTGAGAGATGAACCCATGTAAAAGGTGATAGCAGGCGGGATTCATCTAGTGTTAAATGTGGAAAGATATTTGAGGAGAGACTAATTTTATAAGTGGTCTCTTAGTTTTTGAGTGAATATCTTTGTGTTACACTTTTGCTTTTCTGTGACTACTTGGGATCATTAGAACTTCTATAAGGAATAGAATTTACCACCCTGTCTGCCAATTAAATATATAAGAATGTAGATTGTACTAATCTGAACTCAGACCTCATGTGCTAATATGGCATTTCAAAGTGGTGGAGAGAGGGCAAGATGAATTTAAAAATGGTGCTGGGAACTGGCTAACCATTTGGAGAAAAAAAATAGATTGCTTAGCCTATACCATGTGCTACAATACATTTCAGATAGTTAAGAGGTTTAAATGTAAAAAAATGAAATCATAAAACACAGAAGGAAATAAAGGCAGATACCTAGATATGCAGGCAGGATAGGTCTTTCTAAGTAAGTCAGCAAAGGCAGAAAATGAAAGATTGAGCTTCAGCTATATACTTCTCAAAATGTGGTTCAGAAACATATAAACCAAGGTATGTATTAATAGTAATTACTTTGGGTGGTGGAGTTACAAGTACTAAGTATCATTCTCCTCTTTCTTTTCCATATATTGTATACATTTTCCTACTATATGTGTATGTATATATATATATATAACTCATAAGAAGGGACCATGATAGAAAGCAACCGGATAATTGTATCAGAAATGGTGGTAAAGAAAAAACAAGGACTAACTTCATAAATTGGGAAAATTAATGTTTTTTTTATTCCCCAAAGGAAATAAGTTGTTCAAAGGCAATGACCATGTATTTATGGGGTTATTTGTATTTCTGGTATGAGAAATGAACCCAAGTCCCAGCACTCCTTATATAAATGTATGCAGCTAGTTCATGGACTCTGTCTCCATCCTATCTCCTTTCCTGCAACTCCTCTCTGAAAGTAAGCCAAATTATGCCTATTCTTGATCTCTGAGTAATATTTTCACTCTTTCATGAGTGACTTCATAGTTGCTAAATCTGGTGAACACTTTGCCTATAACTCATTTGGCTACTCTGTACCCTTTTACACTGAGACCATTTCGTCGTAACATTTTCGTTCCTTGGCTTTTCTTTCACTATTGGAAACTGTCCCTGTCCCCTTAAGGCCTGTATTTTCCAGTCTGCTTTGTGGCTTCCTGTTGCTTTTTCTGACTCTTGACTATTGGTGTACTGTCTTCATGCTCTCCTGGACAGTCTTATCCAACTACTCCTTGGATTCTATGATTTCTACATTTGGACCTTTCTGTCTGGCCTCTCTTCCAGGATTCACATGTCTCCATCAATACCCCACAGGCCTCTCCACCTGCACATGGCTGAACTCACTTGAACTCCCCTCCTTCTGCATGTCTCATCTCAGTAGATGATGTTACTCAATGTTTAGGCCAGGGGCCTCAAAACAGCTTTGACTCTGTTGCCTTTACTGCCCATGTTCAGTCAGTCACCAAAACGTGATGGTGGCACGTCCTAAATATATCTCCTTTTACTGTCCACACTGCTATTACCTTACTTAATGTCCCTGTGTCCTATTTAGGATCTTAAAATGACCTGCCAGTAGTCTTCTTGTACTAACATTCCTTCATTCTTTTTAGTGCTACCATAAAAAGCAAACATCTTGTGATTATTCATAGCAGCATGATAGCCCCAAAATGGAAGCAATCCAAATATTTATCAGTTGATAAATAGGTAAAAAATATGGCATATCCATATAGTGGAATATTCTTCAGCAATATAAAGAACTACAACATGAATGAACCTTGAAAACATTATGCTAAGTGAAAGAAACCCAGTTAAAAAGACTGCATATTATATACTATATGATTCCAATCATATAAAATGTCCAAAACTGGTAAATTCATAGAGGCAGAAAGCATACTAGTGGTTGCCTAGGGCTGTGGGTGAAGTAGGGGTGGAGAAATGGATAGTGATAACTAAAAGGTACGGGATTTCCTTTGGAGTGAGAAAAATATTCTAAAATTAGGTTGTAGTGATGGCTGCACGGCTCTTTGGATGTTCTAAAAACCGCTGAATATATATTTTAAAAATGTGAATTATATATGTGAATTATATTGTAATAAAATTGTTAAAAGTAACTCATATCTTTAATACACAGATAAAACATGTTTTATAGAGATTTAGGGGATAAGAAGATTAAAAATCACTAATAATCCAACCACCCTGAAATAGATATAAACTCTGCTATATATAAATTTATGTATGTGTATATACATAGATGTATTCTATGTGTGTGTCTGTGTATACATATCTTTCCAATCTTTTTTCTTTGGATATATGTATTTTTTTTATAAAATTGGGTCATACTACACCTATTGCTTTATAACCTACTCTAAAAACTTTCATTATATCATTATTGCACTATTAAATACAATATATTATTTTAATACCTACATAATTAATCAGTTCCCTTTTGTCAAATATACAATTTTTGATTTTAGGATGATAAATAATTATATGTAAATATTTTTGTAGCTAAATCTGTGTGCATCTCTAATGAATTTATAGTTTTCCGTGAATATGAGTTTCTTTGCAAAAATAGGGATCTGGGTATGTTACCTACCTCCTTGAAAATATTCTACAGCACTCTTTAACCTACCACATTAAGTCAAAAGTCATAAGCCTAAAATACAGCATTCTTTATGAAATAGACCAACATTATCCTCCTAGCTGTTATCTCCTGCACTTTTATCCTCAAAATCCTTTACTGATACTGCATCAAATACACTATGCTTTGCAGGCTTGTAGTTTTTCTTGGCTTAGAGAGTCTGTCTTTGGATGGTGGTAAAATTACCACTAACTTCTGAAGACCCAGCTGAAATGATGTTCTACAAAGCATTCCCTAGTCTTCCTGGCACTTCTGTTTTCTATGCTCCTTGGTCTCTGGGCATATGGCTACTATAGTGATTATCATATGGTGCCATGGTTTAATATTTTTACTTCATCCCTCACTCCTGTATTAGTTTGTTGAGGCTGCCATAACAAAACACCATGGGCTGGGTGGCCTCAACAACAGAAATGTATTTTCTCATAGTTCTGGAGATTGCAAGTCCAAGATCAAAGTGCTGGCAGGTTTGGTTTCTCCTGACTTCTTTCTCTTTGGCTTGTAGATGGCCACCTTTTATCTGTGTCCTCACATGGCCTTTTTCTCTGTATGTGTACATTCTTGGTGCCTCTTGCTCCTCTTGTAAGCACACCAGTCCTTTTGGATAAGGGCCCCACCCTTATGACCTCATTCAACTTTAATTACTTCTTTAAAGGCCCAATCTTCAAATACAGCCATATGGGGGGTTAGTGCTTCAATCTGTGAATTCTGGGGAGGTCAAAGTTCAGTCCATAACACTCCCCGATAGGAGGGAAACATGCACAGAAGGCTCAGTATGTTATTCTTCTTTGTGACCTCAGCACCCCACTTATGCCTGGCACATTTATACTTATATAGTTGATGTCCACTATATATTTTTTAAACTTCTTACTTCGAAATAATATAAAATACCTATAATATTTTGAATAGTGGACTCATAGGAAGATGTAGAAATACTGCCTAGAATTCCATGTTCCCTTCATTCAGCTTTCCTTAATAGTGACATTTTATAGAACTGTAGTACAGTATCAAAAATAGAAAATTGACATTGGTTTACTTTACATTTTGAGAATGAATCAGTGGAGCTTTTTATAAAGCGGGTAAGTCTTGAAGTAGGTATAAGTTGTGGACTTTTAAAAAGGGTGGTGGCAGATATTATATATAGAGAGTTAGTGAGGCAAGAAGATGTGGGTCTGTAAGTAAACTGGTGAGTTTCAGATTAGAAATTCAGTCGGGTAGATCAGTAAACACTAATTAATATAAGAACTTGAAAAGCTAGATAAAAGAGATCACACATAATGCAGATGGTAATGGGAGCTATTATAGGTTCATAAGCTGTATGAAGTACTAATATGACAGTGGTATGCAGGATAGGGGAAGCATGACAAACACAGAAGGATACAGATAGTATATCACAGTTTTTAGTTGCCATTGATAAAAATGATTAAGTTGGCAAGTGCATTTTGTTACGGATAATGTGCTTCATTTCAAATATGCTTGAGATGTATCCTTGAAGGGATGTGTGTCAACAGCTGGATGTGAGGAATTCTAGCTTCAGGGAAAGATGGAGGCCTGCAAAGTAGATTTTAGTATCCTGAGCTTAGAGTTCATCATTAAAGCTTTGCAATTGGATGAAACCAAGGGTGTGCATAGGGAGGGAAACACTGGATTTGGGATTTAGCTGCAGAATCACAAATCTGGGAAAAGAAGCTGTTCTGTGGGGAGGAGTGAATTTTAAGCAATTCCAGAAGTGATGCCAATACTCTCAAGGATAGAAGAAGCTCAAGCAAAGATTCTTCCATAATTGGAAGGTACAAGGTAGAAGAAGAAGTTTGTATTTCTTTTCTTGTCCTTCTGTTCAAAAACTATGTTCAGAGGTGTTTGAGGGTCAGGAAGTGGTGGCAAGATGAGAGTGCTAAAATGCAACATTCTTGTTAAATGGGAAACTTTGAAGAGGCAGAGGAATAATCTAGAATATAGGTAGAGTGAATAGAGTTAGTATTTGAGAAGAAATAAGAACCTAGATATAACTTGGGAATATGTGGAGATTTAAAAAAAACAAAAGTTTAATAAAGCCCAGATGCTGAGTAAAGTTTTATAATGTTCTGTGAGAGAGCAGGAAGGGGTGAATGATGAGACAGTGAGTTAAAATGATTTGCAAGAGCCAGTCTGGGAAGGAGAAGTCAGCCATTTAGTAATTATGCAGATACTTGTTTGGAGCCATAATTTTTTCACTTGAAATATTGAGATAACACCTCCTTGTTTTGAAACATCAAAACCTTTCAAAATTGTTTTGAACATCAAACTGTATTGTATAAGGAAAGAAAACATTCAGTTTTTAGTAGGATGCTCCTTCTTATCCATTGTAATAGGGAGTCCATAATGGGATGAATGGAAATTTAGTGCAAGAATATTTGAATCCAGGATTAGAGTTGTATTTGACAGGAGAAGCAATTAAGAGTAACTATAGGGGAAGGTCTACCATCAAAGACCTAACAGAATAACATTCTCCCTGTGTGTACTTAGCAAATACTTGTTGATAGACAAGCTGGCTGGTAACTAATTACAATGTGATGACCAAAGCCTTGTTCTTGGAAGTAGGATTGTTAATACAAGAATAAAATACCAGGGGAGTTTGAGGAATTTCCTTCCTTGCAGATGTTTAAACTAATGTGGATACTCAACAGTCTAAAGATAATTTGGGAAAAACCCTGCCTGAAAGCAGGGGGATAAATTAAAAAACTTTTAAAGCATATCACTATACCTCTGTCTTTAGTCATGTGATATGGATAAATCTGTAAAATGCCCATTTGTACCCTCACCCAGTTATAAATGTGAGCTGTCTTTTCTGATATGAAATATTACAATCGAAAGCCTAACTCTGTGTAATATGTGGCATCTTTAAAAATAACATAGATTGGCCAAAGGAAAAAGTATCTCAATACTCTAGAGCATCCCTCAGGAAGATATTTATCTCTGAGGCATGCATTATTTAAAAAAGAACTTTTCTTACATATTCTATTCATATTTGGGGCTGTTTTGTCTTCAAATATAAGGATGAAAAATGGGCATTTATTCCAGCAGTTGCTAATATGAAGGGATTTCTACAGATTCACCACAAACCGGTAACAGTTTTTCCAGTTTTCTCCCCTCAACTTTTACCCCACCTCAGCTTTTGCTACCCCAGTGACTCTGTCTTCAGCAGTAAGGTGTACTGGTTCACCTCAAAATTATAACAAACATACTTCCTGTTTTCTTCCTTTCAATTTTTACTCCCAATACCCACTATCTGTCCAGGGAAATGCATTTTCAACAATAAGAAGAATACATTTCTTGGGGCGCCTGGATGGCTCAGTCAGTTAAGTGTCCAACTTTGGCTCAGGTCATGATCTCATGGTTCATGGGTTCGAGCCCTGCATCCAGCTCCGTGCTGACACCTCAGAGCCTGGAGCCTGTTTAGGATTCTGTGTCTTCTTCTCTCTCTGCCCCTCCCCTGCTTGCGCTCTGTCTCTCTTTCAAAAAAATAAACATTAAAAAAAATTAGAAAACAAGAATATATTTCTCTCCTTTCAATGTAAATTGATGAATATTATTAAAGTTTTATTTATTTTTCATTTTCCTTTAGATTTTAGGATGGCTGGGTAAAGTATTTCAAGTGCTTAAAAGCAATTCACTCATCAGAGGCTTACATGAGACAGTCACTAAAAGTTATTTTATATCACATTATTTTCATTTAAAAGTGTTAAAACATATGCAGGATAGATTGGCCAGTCCATACAGTTTGGCCCATTCCTGTGTCTTAATCATTTTTAATTCTGGCCAACACACCTGCTCTAAAATAGGAACAGCTCTGCTGACACTGAGCAGCCATAGCAAGTAGAGAGGATGTTCTCCCACTTTGAGCTGTCGCGCTGAATGAAGTCAGGTCCATGCTGCCAACCTTCTAGAGAATCCTTTTATACTAAACTTTGAAGAAACTCCATTTTTAATGTGTTTATTCAAGTAAATTGTTGGAATAGTCCGTCCCTTCTGATTTATGTGTAATTTGGGTATTTCTTAAACAATTATAAATTAAAATGAGAAACAATTCTCTTGTTTCTGGTGGTTTTTAGAGCATATAAGTTTCTAATTCTAAAAAGTAAAGCACCTTTAGTTGTATTCCTCTGTATGATATGTCTAAACTTTATGTTTTTTAAAAAGTAGCTTTTAGTTGTTAAAATCTTTAATTTTTTAAATTTGAAAAATAAATATTTTGGTTATTCAGAATTTTTTAATTTTTTTCAAGTCTGCTTTTAGGGCCATGGTCCAATGTCATGTGGAAAATGTTAGCAAAAAATAAAGTGATGTCACTCTCTAGCTTTCAGAAGCCATGATTTATGCTAATACCGATAGGATGGTTTTTATTTAGTACAGGTGTTTGCATGTTGGTTGCTCTGAGATACTTTTGGCATTTGTTACAAATAAACTTGGAAGTGACTGCAACCATAAAACAAGAAGCAAAAACATTGTTATGGCGAATAGCATGGCAAGGGGTGCAAGGCTCCAGCTTACTGGCTCTCTAATTATGAGCAAGGGCAATGGCAACTATTAAGGGCTCAAGTATAGAAGCCTGGTGGGTTTCAGTGAAAAAATAAAGTTAACCTTGTCAAAGTAGACATTTATCAGTGTATGTGACTGTGTATTATACAAGTAAGTTACCTGATATTACATGTTTTATATATTTTTAAGAGATAAAAAAATCTTTCAAAATTAGTAAAACACCAGACTGTGATAACTTACACATTTATAAACTCATGAATTATACACTTCATACTTCATTATTTCAATTGAAAAACACGTCCTGTACCACACCATAATTGAGACCCCAACCATAAACCATTGTATCTGTATCTTTCTTCTGATTAAAGCCTGTTTCTCTTTTTCTTCATAAGTGAAATGGAGGGAGAGTATAGTTTATTATTTGGGAAAAATTCCTTATGTGACTAGTTAAAATAATTGTTTAGTTATATAATATTATAGTTAAGTTTATTACTTTTAATGTTATTTGGGCACTATATTTTTCAAAGCTTTCTGATGCAAAATGTATTTCCATTTTTAGAAAGGAATCCAAAGTAATTCTTGAGAAGTTTACCTAATAAATAAAATTCCTAGCTATCTGTAGTGATCATTAACACATTTTATATCATAAAAACAATTTTCATCACATTTTTATTTTGAGTTTATTCTTATTTTTGTGTTATACCATCAATCATTATTAGATGTCTACTCTCTATTGACATCCTCTTATAAGACTGACATCTCTGAGGGCAGAGACTGTCATTCATTTTCCTAGAATCCATCCCTAGAATCTAATATAATTGGAATGTAGAAGATGCCTAACATAATCTTGTGAAACTGATTTGAAATGAAATCATTTTCCTGAACATTATATCATCTTTCCCAGTTTCCTCTCACTCAGTTCTCCTCCTTCCAACCCCCACCTTCCAGTGTACCCACTCCACGTCTGTCTGCCTTTCCACTAGCCCTTTTAGCTCTGCCTTGTAGAACTTTGTGGCTTTTCATCCTAGATCCTTGTCAGTCTCCAGTCCTGAGTAAATCTTTGACTTTTCTTGGATCTACTCTGGGGCTGGAAATTGTTGCTAAAGTTAATCATAAAACTGGCCCAACTACTTTTGTTTCCTCTCACGCTGTGTGATTTCACCTGGGCCTTCCTCTGCTAACCAGAGTTCTGTTTACTTGGTTCTGGTCTCATTCCCAACAGAAGTTAATCCTTGTGATTTTGCTCAAGCTCCAACCTCTTCTCCTCCCCCAAACTGTACAGAAGCCATCATTCCATGAAGATCAAGGTTGTCCAAAACAAAACTCTACTTCCCATTGGCTTATATTAAATGTTTATAATTTTATTCATCTTTTGTTTTTCTCTTCTTTCTCAGAAGACACATTTGGCCTCAGGATGAAACTCAGACTTATCACCTTGCCCTACAGAACTCTGCTTCTTCCTTCTTCCCATCCACTTCTCTGCCATCCATTTCCCCAGAATTCCCTTTGGCCCACAAGTCCCCCTTTCAGTTCTGCTCATCAAGATTTTTCCTGCCTCTGGCCTTTGCATATGCCCTTCCCTTTGTCTTGAATACTGTCCTTTTTCCACCTCCCAAAATTACCCCCTGCCACACATCTACATGTTCACCAGCTAATTTATCCTTAGGTCCCAAATTATAGATCTCTTTCCCATGAGAGGTCTTCTGTGACCCTTATCATTCTTGCTCATGGCCTCTCAGATTTTTTCTTTATAGCATGAAGCACAGTTCGTAATTATACCTTCGTTGTGGGTTTGTTTAATATTTCTCTCACAAAATTATAAGTTCCATGAGGAGAGGGACCATGTCTGTGTTACTTACTACCATATTCTCACCTCAGCGTCTGTCATGTCAGTGGGTATCTGAAAGGCAGCTGATGGATGAATTGTATTCTCTTCTGTTTTTCTGTTTCCTCAGGGATCTTGTACCTCATATTCATCTTAGTTGAGCTGTCTAACCTTTCTTTTCTGCTGCCACCTTCCCCTTTCTAAACTTTGCTTAGTTCTCCTCTGTTTCACTATATTAACTATCTTCTTTTCCTTCCTCTTTAGACTTGTAAACTCTACAAATTGTACTGTGGTTTCTTAAATATAAATTTGGAATGAAGCTAAATATCACCATCTGTAAACAATTCATCTTTTGGCCCAGAGACCAATATTAGGAGCATAATGGATACATGGAAGTTCTTAAAAGGGGGAAAGGAGTTTTATTCATGAAATAGGACTATTTTTTGTTCATTTAACAGACACTTTTAAAAATACTACCATGTTCCAGGTGCTATACTGGACATTGGAATATGTTGATTAAGAGCAGAGACAGCATTCCTACCCTCATGGGGCATATATTCTAGTGGAGAAGCTGGAGAGTAAACCATTGTGAAGCTAAGGAAGAGAGTTTTGAGTTGTATTATGTTCACTGAAACAAACAGGGAGTTGAGAGAGTTGGGGGTAAAGGCTACTGTAGACAAGGTTATTGGGAAAGGCTTCTGTGAGCAGAGGGTTGAGAAAATGAAGAACCAGGGACATAGTGCTCTAAGCTGGTGGAATAGAATTTAAAGGCCTGGATTTGCTGAGAGAGTGGAACTTAAACATTTACACACTCTCTCTCTCTCTCTTTCACACACATGCACACACACACAAAGGTAAATATGTGAAGTGATGGGTATGTTAATTAACTCAATGGGGTAATCCTTTTGTAATATATGTGTATAGCAATCATCACATTGCACATTTTAATTAAAATTTTATTTGTCAGTTATATCTTAATAAAACTGGAAATAGAAGAATTTAAAGGCCTGGAGTGAAGAAAGGACTTGGTGTATTCAAAAGACACATAGCCTCCCTGGCTTGATCTTAATGAGGAAGAGTGGCAGGGAGAGCCAAGTCATGTATTCCTTACATTCCACAGTAAGGAATTTAGATGTCATCCTGTGAGTAGTGGGAAGCCATCAAATGGTTTTTAAGGAGGGAAATTATGTGATCTGGTCTGTGTTTTTAAGAATTACTATGGCTACTGTTAGGGAATGATTTGGAAAACAGCTGGAGTGGAAATACCGGGAGAGCCAGAGAGACTACTGTAGAAATGTAGGCAATAGACAATGATGACTGGGGTTGTGGCCATAGAGATAGAACTAGAGAGCTCTAGGGCATATTTTAGAGGCCATAGAATACATGGTGATGGATTACAAGTAAGCAGTGAGATGAGGGAGGAAGCAGAGAGGACTCCTGGAATGTTGGTTTTAGTAGCGAGGCGGACAGTAGTGGTAGTGGTAAGATAGGGAAGTTGGAGGGAAGAACAGTGTGTGTGTGTGTGTGTGTGTGTGTGTGTGTGTGTGTGCGCGCGCATGTGGGCTAAGTGGGGGGTACAGAATAAAAGATCTGTTTGGATCTGTTCTACTCAGGAGGCCTTGTGGACACCCACTTGTGAATGTCAAGGTGTCTGGAACTCAGGGGATAAGCCAGGGCTGCAGAGAGACAGACAGGAGACAGCAGCCTCTGTATTGTATTTGAAGCTGAATGGGCTAATTATGTGGAAAGAGAAAAGAGAAGGGGGGGTGGTGGTGGCTCATCTAAACCTTGAGGCCTTCCAGCATCTAGAGGTCATGAAGAAGGGCAAGAACCAACATCGGAAATTGAGGAGAAGCAGCCAAGGAATGAGTAACAGGAAAACTGTGAGAAAGTAGCCACGTGGAAGCCAAGAGAGGGGAGGGTTTCCAAGGTCAGCATTGTCACGTGCTGCTGAGATGGAGCGAGACGAGGGCAGAGGTGGGAGCTGACATAGTTCTACTGAGCTCTTACAGATTTGGTAGCATTTCTTCTTTTATATATTTTATGTGTATGAATTATTCCTAATTGTTAAGGGAAATAAAGTTTTGTCTTGCTAACCTATTTTTTTTAAAGAAATAGCAAATTTCAACACCTTATCTAACAAATCAGTTCTTTCTCCTCATCTTGTTATTTCTTCAGATGGATACAATATCAGTCATATTCCTAATTAGAAAAATACCAGGCTTTTTGTTTTAGGACCGAGCCCTTCATAATCTGACCTAGTTGTTCTTCTTTATCTTGAACCTTAGCTCAATTTCTTTACTTCCTTATGCTCCAGGTACTGTTGAAAGCAGTGGAAAGCTGATGGTGAGCAGGACAGACATGGTCTCTACCATCACAAAGCCTATATTGTCAATTAATTAAATAATCCTATAGATATTCAGTTGCAAAACAAGGTAAATACTATGAAAGCAAGAGATGATAGAGGCCCAGTCTTGGGAAGTAGCCATAGAGATCAGGAAGAGCAGATAGATATAAGAAATTTCTCAGGATTTCAGGATTTTTCAGGATTCAACAGAATCTGGTAATTGATTGAAGATCAGGGTTGAGTATAAAAGAGAGGTATTAGGGAGGGCCCCTGGATTGCTTGTTCCAGTTGGCCAGTGCGCCATTCATAGAAAAGGCGTCTTTGGAAGAGAACAAAGCTTGAGGGAGAACAATGATAAGTTTGGTTCTGTTTATGTTGAATTTGAGTGTTGATCTCACGTCTACTTTTCCTGCAGGAAGTCTTCTCTGAGTATTCTCCCCTTTGCTAATTAATCTAACTCCTGTAGAGTAAATAATGTTAGTAATGTCACGTGCTTAACGCTAATATTTATAACTTTTAGTACTACCCACTGGCACTTCATGTTACACTGTCTAGTTCTCTAGTTGCTATATGTGCATTCTAAGTTAAAACATAAAATCCATGTGGGTGCAAAATATGTGACCACTCTCTTTGTTTATACTACTGATAACACTTAGCAGAGCATGATGTTATGTAGGAATACATATTTGGATTCCCAGTGTCACTAGGTGATTTTTCTTGAGACACAATGTAATTTCTTATGGGTTAATTAATAATCTATAAAGATTCATTAGATAACAAGTGTCTTCCAGATCAATAGGAATTAGTAAGTTTGTTGACTAAAGTGAATTATATACTCGGACTTACATGCTCTCTATCTGGAACTAATTTCTAATTAAAGTTGTGAGCCCCCTATCCCTTATTGTATTGAATAGTATTTAACTGAACTTCAAGTAAAATAGAAATATGGTGAGCCCTCAAGAGTTTTACCATCATAAAATTTGCTTTCCGTGAGTTTTTTTCTTTAATATGTTATGAACATCATCTAAATTTGTGTCTGTAACAGAATTTGATAGTGCTCTTCATACTTCAAATTGGCCTCAGAGATTTCAGCCTTGGAAAGTTAGGATTTTATTTTCCCAGCTGTTTAAATGTAATATATTTGAAGACAGAGGCACTGTCCTGTAAGTTTATAGCCTAAATAAATCTATTTTAAAGGTGTGCTGGTCCGAGGCCAGGTGGCATAATGGGATGACATATGAGCTATTCACATTTGAAGACCTGGCACTAAATTCATCTCAGGATGCCAGGAAAATGACTTTAGAGGTGTCAATTTGCTGGACTCCTTGGTGGGCATCTGAGAACATCACAGAACCTTTGTAAAGTCTAACATAATGTATCCTCTGTAAATTATATTGCCACGTTAGCCGCCTAAGGTACAAAAGGGCAATTTGAATGACTTCAGTAGGCATTCCAAAATCTTGTTTTCATAAGTAATGAGAAGTACAAGCCTGTCTAAAAGAAGACCAGCCTAATCTAAAGGTTGTACGTGAGTCTGGGAGTTGAAACTTAAGCTTTTCTGTTCCCCCTAGTGTTTATCTGGCTCATCAGTTATTTAGCAAATATTTACTTAAGCCCCCTTTTCTGAGCCTTTATCATTTTAGGCATGGATTTTATAACAAGACCAGTTACCTTTCCTCTCCCTGGCTTCAGGTCTCCTACAAATGCCAATAATAATATTTCAAAGAAGTGTGATAAAAAAAACTTAGTACTCCAAAAAAAAAAAAAACAACCCCACAATAACCCTGTCTCGAAAACTTGTAAAATTATCTCTCAATAATCCCAAGGTGCTTAATTGGACTACTTATCTGAAGATCTTTTGCTTTTTTTCATTTGCATTTGCCAAGAATGTCTAGTAATTATGCACTCAGTTTCCATTTGAGTACCTTTTTGAATTACTTAAAAGGCCATCATCATTAATTCATATTTAATATCTGAATCTAAGGTTTCCTTATTGTAGTAACACACTGTGTGCTAGCCAGAAACATCACTTAATTTGAGAAAGCATACAATGCTCAAAGGTACCAGTCAGACTTTTATTTTTATTGTGAAAATATATTTCAGTAACTCTCAGACTTTAGTCTCTATTAACATGACCTATTTATTTAGTTCCTCTCCTTTTGCATGTAGCATCAGTCTGCACAAAATGGTCTGGCTAATGATCTGTTTAGAGGAGATGCTAACCAGGAGAGGAGTGATGGTGGACCATGACAGTTGAGGAGGGGTGGTCCTTGGCAAAGTGTGTCCTCTTTCTCTATCCAAGATGGGGGTTCAGTCTGAAACAAGCTGCACATAGATTTGTGGCATTTCTAAGGAGTCAATCCAAGTTGGTAGTACTCCAGACTGCTTCTAGGATCTCTTCTTTTCACAGATCTTACAGTTGGCTGGAGGCATCTTCCATGAAGCACAAGATGCTGAAAGACAGGCAGATGGGTTTTTACTCAACTTCTCTGAACCTCAGTTTCTTTCTGTACCTTTAACTGTTAGGAGCTCAGGATCCTTCCCAATGAGAGTCTGTGATGCAGTCCTCTACTCACAGTTGTCCCAAGTTCTAGGTTATGGCCTATGGCTCTCCTGATTACTTGGATAGAATAATGAGCATGATGGCTCATGCAGTCAGTTCATAGAATGATGTGAGGAAAATTGGGGATAAATTGTACTTAATTAACTGAAGAGGTGATTTCAGGATAAAATAGACTTCAATTATTATCTCCTAGAATTACAAATTCATGTATTTTATAAATCTTTATTGAGTACCTACTATGTGCTTATTGCCATACTAGAGTCTGGGTATACAGGCTTGAACGAAATAGACAAAGAGTCTGCCAAGCATCCATCCTGGTGGGGAAGATAATACACAAACAATAAGAAAGATATTTACAAATTGTGTTTAGTAATATGAAGATAATAAGTACGGTAGTGTTAATAAAGGGTGACTGGCAGGGGGAGGAGATACTTAGGGAAGCTTTCCTGAGGAGGGGTCATCTGCGGTGAGACTGAAAACATAGGAGGGAGCCAAGTGTATGAAGGTGCATGTGGTGGTGTTGGGAGTAAGAGCAGCAGGAACAGGAGACATCCAGAAAGTCGGAACAGGAAATGCAAAGGATTCAAAGGAAGTAGGAAAGAAGGTCGAAGTGATTGGGGAGAATGACCGGAGATTGGGTTGGTAAAGCAGGCAGGGGCCAGATCATAGAGGAGGACTTGTTCAAAGTTTAGGTTTTATTAGGAATGACAATGCTAGAAAAAGGACATTTTTTATAAACCTGTTATCTCTTAGAACAAATGGAAGGTGGCAGTCCTAACCTTGAATAGCCAAGCTGTATTCATAAACTGGAATAATTGTGAGAAGTCAGTAACATGTTGAAAAAACACTTTATTGTATTCAAAGACTTGAGGCCACTAAGTTCTTAGGCATTTATCACTTGAAAGTGGAGGAATAGAAAAGTTTAAAAGGCTGTAGCAATGACATTTGAGAAAATGAATAATTCAAAGTGAATGAAATCATGAATAATGAATTGTAAGAAAAGACTCCTCACTTGTGATTAGAGAGTCATAATTTTCATTTTACAGCAAAATATAGTTGGCTGCCATGCATTCCTTACTTACTTCATCTAAGTACAATTAGGCCCAACACATTAGTGCCTTGATGTGCAGACTTATGACTGGCTTCTTGTGTCGAAACCATTAAATTTTAATGTATTCAGCTTAAGCATAAGTGGTCACAGATGATTCATAACCCTTCTCCCTGCTTTTGGTGAAAATGATCGTCAGCAAGAGAATTGTCCCCAATGGCCACACTTATCTTCGTAGTTGATTTCCTAAACATTTTTGTGTCTGTAGGAGACCAGGAATAAACATTGCATAGCTGATGGGTAAAGCACAATGATAATTGCTCTCAAACCGCAAGATATTTAATGATGATAAAGTAGAACTCTGTAACTCTTGACATTTTCTTTTTTAATTCCTGATGTCGGGAGGATATAAGTGGTATAAGCTGCTCTTTAAGAGTGGAGTAAGCCAACTATGATTTTTTTTTCTTTAAGCAATAAATGCCAAGAGTTGCCCACAGTTTTATGACCTCATCATTTAGCTATCAGGCATAGAGGCAGGATGAGCGAGCAGGCTTGCCTGACTGAGGCTTTAGACAGCAGCTTAACCCAATAAAAATAGGACCGTGGCTTGGGTGTATGACTCTTACCAGCCTGGTAATTATTTGAATGTTCACCTGACCCAACCACCATCCATGTACTGAGAAATCTCAGCTCACTATGCTGCTGAGTTTACTTATCGTGTGCAACCTGTGTAGACATATGTGATCCAATCATCTCTCTCTAGAGTTTGAAATCCTGGTTGCCTTCATGATAAACTCACAGTTATCTGCCATGGCTCATGAGTCCCTTCATGATCTGGCTTTTGTGTCTCTAGCCCCTTCTCTTGTGCTTGCCGCTAGCAATGTTTCTAGCTACGATTCTGATCTACTTGCAGCTCCCAGAAGGAAGCAGGTTCTCTCCTGTCCTCAGGTCTCCCTTGTCCCCAGACATGTAGCTCTTCTGCCTAGGATTCCCATCTTGCCTACTCAGCCAGCTGACTTCTGTCATCTTTTGCAGTATTTGCAGATTTTTTCTGAGACCATTCTTGCCTCTCTGTGCACTTCTAGTACCCCTCTCCGACTAGGTCATGGCTTCATCCTCGTTTGCATTGCTCCTTGCATTGCTTGCATTGCACTGTATATGGGATTGCATTGTATTAGAGAGATCCATGTTTCCTAGCCCAACCCAGCTGTGGGCTCCTTGAGGACAAAGGTTTTGTTTGTGCTTTTGGTACCCCCCCTCACTGTTAGCACACAGTCTGCACACAGTAGGCTCTGTGCTGGATGGATTGGTGTATGCAATATGTCTCTTTTCTGGCCCTGAAATGATACAGGACAGCTGGCTGCTCTCCAAACCAGTCTAGGTATCATACTGGATTATTCTTGGTAATAACAAGATAAGCAAACTTCAGTCTCTGCATCACATTACAAACAATTTGCTTCCCTTTCTAAATGAAGACATTTTTACAGTCCTTTTACTTAATGAAGGAGCATGGTCCAAAGTTGCTGTACCCTGTGAAATCCTCAGGAGACTCATGAACTACTAGGAGATGAGCCACACCTGGGTGCAGGCTTTTGCTCAGGTGCTCTGAGAACCGCTCTGATCAAAGCAAGGTCCAAAGAAGAGCATTGCTGCTTGCTTCCCATCCCTGGCCATTGTCACTTCAGTGGACGGATGCACCCCTTCACAGCCTGTCTCATTACGTAAACACAGTAGTGTTTTAGGGCTGGAGGGTAAATCTAAAAGTCTCCATTCTAATACTCCAGGCCATTCTGTATGTAAAATGACCTGGGAAAGATAGATGTTTATTCTTAAACATCTCCAGGGATAGAGGCTTCCACAGCCTTCTCAATTATGTGTTCCATTATCTAACTAGCCTTCTCATCAGGAAGGTTTTTTCCCTTAATGTCTAACTTCAATCCCTCCTGTTGCAATTTAAATTCATTTCCTTTTGTCTTGGCTTCAGTGGGAACAAAAGAACAAATAACTCAGCAGCACCCACCTACCCTATTTGTAATAGGAGATGCCTGAGTTCCTCCAGACAGCCTTCTCTTTCTAGTGTTAAATGGACCCAGTTGTCCCATTTTCTCCTTTTGCCATTTCTTGGAAGCTCTTCCTTTTAAAAAACTTGCATTGCTCTTATTGCAGCAGATATCATGGACCATGCATTTCAGTTCTGTCACTTTAATCCTGCAGTCATCTTTTCAACCTGTCAATCTGTATAGACTTAGTAAGCCACTTAACACACTGAAAAAGAATCAATGACTACTATTATAAAGTGCTTTCGAGTTGTGGAATTCTCTCTCTTTCCAAGTGATCTATTACCGTTATCCAGTACCTTCCCTGCTCTCATTTCCATGCTTAAGGATGAAATTTTTTTCCTGTGTATTTCTCGCTTCTTCATACATAAGTGTCATGCAACCACAGCTGTAGTGTTTTTGGGTGGTAGGTCTACTCACTACTGTGCCAGGTAGCTCAGGGTATGGAGGAAGAAGGAAAGGGGACAGTTTTGTGTTTTCCTCTTACCTTTCCCAGATCCTAGAGACACAGTAGTCACTAGAGTTGGCAGAAGCTAGAAATTCCCAGCTCATGGACCACTGATCTTTTTGGAAAACTGAGATAAGGACTTGGGAATAATATGAAAAGGAAAATGAGCAGGAAAGTAAAAATACAACTGTGTTCACCACCTTAAAAATAGGAACTTCTCCCTAAAAATTTCTAGAAAGGAGATAATGTTAGATGTGAATGAGGATTCAGTTAAATTAAACAGTAAGAGAGAAAAGGAAGCAGAGCAGGAAGAAAACACAGATGTGATCAAGTATGAAGAAGAAGAAAAAATGTTTTAATTTGTGATCCTCAGGAAAATGTCATGGTAAGATTCCTTAGCAAAATTATAAAATAAACAACATTAAATTCCAATAAAGAACAGTGACTCAAATTTATAATATAAATATGACAAGATTTTCTGTTGATGGCTACATAACCTATGCTATTAATTTAGTAACTCTTCATAGACATGTTAACAGCAACTGCCTATACTTTGTGAGAAGATAGGTGTTATTAATTTGATACCTTAATAATTCTACATAGTCTGATTCTTCGGGAATCATCTTTGACTGTAAATGGAGTTGCCATTGAAATTAGAATAACTTCAAAGTAATTTCAAATTCAAAATAGAAATATAAGTAGCATTTTGTTTTCTTCCATGCTTAAAGATTTTATTAATAATACTCTGTCTTCTGTTACAGCAGTGCCACATGAGGCATTTCAAGGAATATGTAATTGGCCCTTAAATTTATCCTTGGAAATCAAAAGAAGAAATTGATGTGCATGGCTAGTGGACTTAATATTAAGTCTCTGTAGTATGCAATAGAGGATAACAAACATTAGTAGAGCACTTTTGGAGGATTCTGTAGGGAGGGATTTCTTGAAAAATGTGTATGTCTGTTACCTAGGGCTATTTAAAATCAACGATAACTACTCCAAAGGAAATGAAACATGTATTTCTTTTGCTTCTATGAAAAGGTACCATTTGACTAAAGTTTCAATCTACAGACAAGGCAGAATGACATCTTCCACCTAAATTAAGCTAATTGGCTTCCACTAAATCCAGTACATGCCCCATTGTATGACACAGCCCTTAATCCTGAACTAAACTGGAAATGTCTAAGGTTCAAAAACTTAAAAAGCCTAATATCTTAGAAACTTAGTGATAGGAACCATAGAAATGAGAAAGGAGATATTTTTAATATTTTTTGTACAACCTAAAATATGCCCATGTTGGTGACATATTGCTGGTACAATGGAGAGCATGAGTAAACTGTAATTATTATTATGGAGTGGATTTTTTTACTTACCTGGCTTAGACCTAGACACAATGGTCTTAGGAGTGGGTCCTAGGACCCTAAGCCATGGGTCTTAGGAGTGTAAATCAGAAATAGTGTCGAGGGGCGCCTGGGTGGCTCGGTTGGTTGAGCGTCCGACTTCAGCTCAGGTCATGATCTCGCGGCTGGTGGGTTTGAGCCCCACGTCAGGCTCTGTGCTGGCAGCTCGGAGCCTGGAGCCTGCTTCGAATTCTGTGTCTCCCTCTCTCTCTGCTCCTGCCCGCCTCATGCTCTGTCTCTCTCTCCTTCAAAAATAAATACAAACATTAAAAAAAAAAAGAAATAGTGTCGAAACGGTACTCTAGTTGTGTTCTCTCATCTCCAATATCAAAATGGCAAGTTCAGATCAATAAATAAATAATTTGCAGGATAATATGTAGGTTCTTGCCTAGATTTAGGCTCTCAGATTTTAAAACATCTGTACATTTCACTTCAACTTTAAACCAAGACCAAGACCACTGGAACCTGAGATGTAAAAATGGGCTTGTTGTAGGATCAGTAAGAATAGTTTCATTTTAATTCATTGTCACGCTATGACTATCATCCTTTTAAAAGACTACTTTTAGAAGCATTTATAATCCCCACAAACACAGGAGGTAAAGTCTATGCAGAAAAAAAAGTCATTCCATTTGAGCCACTTCTGACATCATTCTGATCTGAATTCAAGACACTGATTAGAAAATTGAATTTTAATAACTTTTTTTTTACTGCCCATTTTACAACTACCCCCTATCTTAGAAAAGAGACAATGTCGTGTTTTTGCCTCCAAAGAAATGCTGTGTATTTTTGGCTTCTTATCTGGCACTTTAAAAGCAACTTTTTATTTTAGTCTAGTGTAAAATTGATTCTCATGTGAGTAACTCAATCCTCTATGCCTATTGAGTTGCTCGTACGGGTCAGTTTAGCTGCAGTGCATACTGTAAATGATGGTGAAGGGAAGGAATGTCTGAGTAGGAGTGCAATATAATATCTGTGCCAATCTCCATTCGGTGCTAAAGCATGAGATGAGTCACGGGATGCAAAGCGAGAGCTTCTTTGCACAGTGTTTACGGTGGGCCTTATTGCATGATTGGAGTATTTGAGAAGGAAGCTAGGTTAAAACTTAAGGTCTCAGTATGTTGCTGCCAATAAGACCAAGTACTTACTGGAACTTAGGCTTTTTTTCATTTTAGCTTTGAAAGATTTTTTAAATCTTGCCTGGAATGTCATCAATTCAAAAAATATATTTTATTAAATTACTGTGTCTTCATTTAAAGATAAGGATTGTCTTCTTTTACGCTGTCTCCTCATTGTTTTATTGGGAAATGAGAGAGAGAGAAGGAGGGAGGAGAAGAGAGAGAGCTTTTTTTTTGAGAGAGAGAGAGAGTACAAGTGGGGGTGTGGGGCAGAGGCAGGGGAGGCAGGGAGGGAGAGAATCTCAAGCAGGCTCCATGCTCAGTGCTCAGCACAGAGCCCGACATGGGGCTCTATCCCACAACCCTGGGATAATGACTTGAGCTGAAATCAAGAGTCAGAAGATCAACCCACTGAGCCACCCAGGAGCCCCAAGAGAGATCTTTTTTATTTGCATCTTGGCTACACTGTAATGTAACTTATCTGCTATGGATCTGCTTACACTGTTCACTCTATGCTCCTCTCTCACCATATTTGTAACTCTCACCTATAACACCTCCTGCATTTTAATATTGGAATCATTTTAATATAAAGCAAGCAACATATAATTAGTTGGAGGTTATGTGTTGGGTTTTTGATGCATGAGATATTAAGGCACACCGACATGCATTTGTATTCTAGTCTACCACTTACTTGCCATGTGATTTTTTTCTTTCTTTTTTATTGAATTATATTGACAAACAATATTAGTTTCAGGTGTATAAGAGAGTGATTCAATTATTTTATATATTATAAAATCATCACTAAGATAGGTCTAGTTACCATATGTCCCCATAAAGAGTTATTAAAATATTACTGACTATATTTCTTATGCTGTGCATTACATTCCAGTAACATTTATTTTATAAGTGGAAGTTTGTACCTCATAATCTCCTTCACCTATTTCTACCATCTCTCCACCCCCCTCCCCTCCGGAAAGCAACAGGTTGCTATGACCCTGTTTCTGTTTTGTTTTGTTTCTTCATACGTTTTGTTTTCTAGACTTGCCTTATTATTTTGAGCAAGTAATTTAACCCTTCTGAGCCTCTGTCTTCTCAACTGATAAAATAGAAGCATTGTGAGGACTGATTGAGATAACGCATGGGACAGCATAGGACCTGCCCCATGGGAAACACTCAATTCATGATTATTTTTTGTTTTATTATGATTATTATGATGGAAAATGATTTATTCCTTTTTGCGTCAGATGTTCTAAAAGTGCTGTGGAAGATTACATAAAGAAATTCTTGGCTGTTACTTTAAAGCCTTGATCAATCTCTTCTGGAAAAGAGGTGAAAATTCAATGTGTGCTCATTCTATGATGAGAATAACAATCTCACAAATATTTCTGTGTTGCCTTACTAGGCATTTGAGATTGAAAGCAGAGCCAGCATGTTTCTCCAGAAACTGAACTCATTGCTGGGAGATAATCTCTCTTTTGAGGTAAAGAATGATTTGTACTAATTTTTTGGAACTAACACTTAAGAATCTCTGGCTGTGAAATTCTGATGTAGGTATAACCTCGAAGGAAATATTTGCATAGTGTGATGGGTGAGGCTACGTGGACAAATGGAAGTAGCTTAAAGATTGGTATTGGGTGAACCATTTAAATCCAGATTCTACCTAGTAATTGTAGATCATTTGCACCAATGTCATTTCTGAAATGATGTTTATAATGCCTAATTCACAAAGGTATTGAAATATCAAAAAAGAAAATACACATAAAGTAGCTGAACCTCATATCTGTCTCAAAGTAGATGTTCAATGAATCCCCTTGTCCTCTGTCCCCCCTACAGTGTTTGAGGTAGTTCCATGTCGAACTTGCCCTGCTTTCTAAGCCCTTGACTCTGAGCCTTCGTGTCTGACCCATTACTGTATTTGCCTATGTGGTGTGAGGAAGCCTGGTCCTGGCATATAAGTTGGCTAGGAAAGTTTCAGGAAAATATGACTTAAAGGGAAATAAAGTAGTACCTATTTACCAACTAAAACGTTTGTGAGCTGGCCGGAAATTGCATCAGGGCTAACTAATGACTTCTTCCTTACTAAGTGTCTTGCACTCAACAAAAGGATGTTATTTAACAGTGTATTTTCTTCTGTTCTTTCTCTTGATCCCTCGTCTGTTTTGTTTTTCTCATGATCCATGAAGATAGCAGAGATCAGTTTAGATTCTATATTTAGTTCAAAGCTGCCAGGTGGTGGGTATTCTCTTGCCACTGAAGGAGAAAGACCATGCATATCATCACTTCAGTTTTAACAGCCTGTCTTCAGGGCAGACTTGCAGACTTGCATAGCAGTCAGTATCCAAGAAGGGTCAAAAGCACAGCCCAGATCAATACAGAACATTAAAGCTATCAGCTCTCCACATGAGGGATCTGTTGTAAGTATGACAGTACAACGTAGCTATAAATAAATCAGAACACTTCCTAGACAGCAGCTACAGAGTATTTGTTTATACAGGTACAAGGTGGGAAGTGGAAGGGACTGTGTCCCAGGATCTGATTTGGATCACTTATTTATTGTTTGAAGAAAAGCACAGGGAGTGTGGTCTGCAGATAACATCTGGACCAGTTTTATCTCCAAATGTCTATTTAGGTTGTTTCCTTTAGACATAGATTCTGTTGATTTCTGCCTTATGGGTCACAGACTCCACTTTATGCTTCAAACATTCACATATATATGGACACAATTTTGATAAACACTGATGAGAAAGGTTTGTTCTCATGATTGTTAAGATGATGTCATAATGTTAGGTTTGTGATCAAGAAATGCTAACAGATAAGTGATTTTTTAAAAAAAAAATTTGTAATTTTGAAATATCTCACATTGTGTATATGTGTGTGTGTGTGTGTCTGTGTATTATGCATCTATAATCTATAATATCTATAACATATGCATCTGTAATATATATTACATTATATATATGGAAGAGAGTAAATTTTGAGAGTAACCTTAGCCTTAAAGTTCCCATTAAATGAAGAGACCAAA